>NW_026867806.1:1156452-1180439 GCF_020745735.1 Hemiscyllium ocellatum
GTGGTCGGAGAGAGGGGTACAGAGAGACGGGACAGAGAGAGGTGGACAGAGAGGGGGGGACAGAGAGAGAGGGCGGACAGAGAGAGTGGGTCGGAGAGAGGGGTACAGAGAGACGGGACAGAGAGAGGTGGACAGAGAGGGGGGGACAGAGAGAGAGGGCGGGCAGAGAGAGTGGGTCGGAGAGAGGGGTACAGAGAGACTGGACATAGAGAGGTGGACAGAGAGGGGGGGACAGAGAGAGAGGGCGGACAGAGAGAGTGGGTCGGAGAGAGGGGTACAGAGAGACGGGACAGAGAGAGGGTGGACGGAGAGGGGGGACATAGAGAGGGGGAAGACGGAGAGAGGTTGGACAGAGAGGGGCGACAGAGAGGGGAGGACAGAGTGCGGAGAGTGAGGGGGACAGAGAGGGATAGAGAGAGAGGGACGGAGAGAAGAGGAACAAAGAGAGGGGGAACAGAGAGAGGGTGGACAGAGGGAGGGGGATAGAGAGCGGGGAACAGAGAGGGGGGACAGGGAGAGGGGATAGAGAGAGGGGGACAGAGGGAGGGGGACAGAGAGAGGGGGAGAGAGAGAGGGGGAGAGAGAGAGGGGAACAGAGAGAGGGGAACAGAGAGAGGGGGACAGAGAGAGGGGGGGACAGAGAGAGGGAGACAGAGAGAGGGGGACAGAGAGAGGGGGAGAGAGAGAGGGGGAGAGAGAGGGGGAGAGAGAGAGGGGAACAGAGAGAGGGGGAGAGAGAGAGGGGGAGAGAGAGAGGGGAACAGAGAGAGGGGAACAGAGAGAGGGGGACAGAGAGAGGGGGGACAGAGAGAGGGGGACAGAGAGAGGGGGACAGAGAGAGGGGGACAGAGAGAGGGGGAGAGAGAGAGGGGAACAGAGAGAGGGGGAGAGAGAGAGGGGGAGAGAGAGAGGGGAACAGAGAGAGGGGAACAGAGAGAGGGGGAGAGAGAGAGGGGGACAGAGAGAGGGGGACAGAGAGAGGGGGACAGAGAGAGGGGGAGAGAGAGAGTGGAACAGAGAGAGGGGGACAGAGAGAGAATGGGACAGAGAAGGGGACAGAGAGAGAGGGGACAGAGAAAGAGGGGGTAGAGAAAGAGAGGACAGAGAGGGGCGAACAGGAGAAGGGGGCAGAGAGAAGGGGACAGAGAGAGGGGAACAGAGAGAGGGGAACAGAGAGAGGGCGACAGAGAGAGGGTGGATAGAGAGAGGGGAACAGAGAGGTGGGGGCAGAGAGAGGGGTGGCAGAGGGAGGTGGCACAGAGAGATGGGGACAGAGATGGGAGACAGAGATGGGAGACAGAGAGATGGGGACCGAGAGAGGGGTCGTAGGAGGGCAGAGAGAGGGGTTCAGGGAGTTGCGGCCACTTTCTCTGTCCCCCTCTCTCTGTCCCCACTCTCTCTGTCCAACCCTCTCCCTGAACCCCTCTCTCTGCCCCCTCCCATTATCCCCCCTCTCTCCGTACCTCCCCTCTGACCCCCATCCGCCCCCCCTCTCTCTCCGAGCTCTCTCTGTCTCCCGTGTCTCTGTACCTCCCTCTATGTCCCGCTGTGACACCCGCTCTCTGTTTTCCATCTCTCTTAACCACTCTCTGTTCCCCCCGTGCCCCCATTCCCCCATCTGTCTCCCCCATCCCCCACACTGTCCCCCCTCTCTGACCGCCACCCCTCCCTCTGCCCCGCTCTCTGTCACCCCTCTCTCTGCCATCCCGCTCTCTGTTACCCCTCCCTCTGTCACCCCCTCCCTCTGTCACCCCTCTCTCTGTCCCACTGTCTGTCCCCCTGACTCTGTCCCTCTCTCTCTGTTCCCTTCTCTCTGTTTCCGCTCTCTCTGTATGCCTCTCACTGTTCCCCCTCTGTCTCTCGCCTCTCTTTCTGTCCCCGTCTCTCCGTCCCCCCTCTCTCTGTCCCCCTCTCTCTCTGTTCACGCTCTCTCTGTCTGCCCTCTCCCTGCCACCGTCTTTGTCCCCTCTCTCTGTCCCTCTCTCTCTGTCCCTCCCCCACTCTGTCCCCCACTCTCTGACCCCCACAACTGTCCCTCTCTCTGTCCCCCACTCTCAGTCACCCACCTCTCACTATCCCCCCCGTGTCTCTCTCTGTACCCATTCTCTTTTCTCCCGTCCTCTCTGGACACACCTCTCTGTGCCCACTCTCTCTACCTCCCGCTCTCTGTACCCACTCTCCTTGAACCGTTCCCTGTGTTCCCCTCTTACTGTACCCCTCTCTCTGTCCCCCTCTCTCTGACCCCTCTCTCTTTGTCCCCCTCTCTCTATTCCCGTCTCTCTGTCCCTCTCTATATGTCCCTTTCTCTCTGTACCCCCCCCCTCTAAACCCCCAATCTCCTTACCACCTCTCTCTGCCCCCCGAGACAGAGAGGGGAGACAGTGAGAAGGGGACAGAGGGGCAGGACAGAGAGAAGGGGACAAAGAGGGGGAAAGAGAAAGGGGTGACAGAGAGAGGGGACACAGAGAAAGGAGACACAGAGAGAGAGGGGGGACAGAGAGAGAGGGAGACAGCGAGAGGTGGGACAGAGAGAGGGGACACAGAGAGAGAGGGGGGGCAGAGAGAGAGGGAGACAGCGAGAGGTGGGACAGAGAGAGGGGACACAGAGAGAGGGGACACAGAGAGAGGGGGGACAGAGAGAGGGGGGACAGTGAGAGGGGAGTCAGAGAGAGAAGGGGCAAAGAGAGAAGGGGACAGACAAAGAGGGGACAGAGAGAGAGGGGACAGAGAGAGAGGGGACAGAGAGAGGGGAAGAGAGAGGGGGGGCAGAGAGAGGGGGACAGAGAGAGGGGAGACAGAGTGGGAGACAGAGATGGGAAACAGAGAGACTGGGGAATGAGAGAGGGGTCATAGGAGGGCAGAGAGAGGGGGACAGAGAGAGGGGGAACAAAGAGGAGGGGGGGCAGAGAGAAGTGGGGACAGAGATCAGGGAGACAGAGCGAGAGGGAACACAGAGAGGGCAGACAGAGGGGGGACAGAGAGAAGGGGACAGTGAGGGGGGGACAAAGAGAGGGGGAACAGAGAGGGGGGAACAGAGAGGGTGGGACAGAGAGGGGGGACAGAGAGAGGGTGACAGAGAGGGTGGAACAGAGAGGGAGGTCAGAGAGAGGAGACAGAGGTGGGAGGGGGCGGACAGAGAGGGGGGGACAGAGAGAGGGGGACCGTAAAAGGGGGACAGAGAGAGTGGGGATAGAGAGACGGGGACAGTAAGAGGAGGACAGAGAGAGGGGGGATAGAGAGTGGGGGACAGAGAGAGGTGGACAGAGCAGTCGGGTGATAGAAAGGAGGCACAGAGAGAGGGCCAGAGAGAGGGGGACAGAGAGAAGGGGAATTGGGAGAGAGGGTGGACACGGGGGTACTGAGAGGGGGACAGAGAGAGGGGAGTCAGAGAGAGGGGAGAACAGAGAGAGGGGGAACAAAGAGGAAGGGGGACAGAGAGAAGGGGTGGACAGAGATCAGGGAGACAGAGCAGGGGGGCACAGAGAGAAGGAAGCCAGAGGGGGGGCAGTGAGAAGGGAACAGTGAGGGGGGTCAAAGAGATGACGGACAGAGAGAGGGGGGTACAGAGAGGGAGGACAGAGAGAGAGGTCAGAGAGAGGGGGGCACAGAGAGGGGGACAGTAAGAGGGGGACAAAGAGAGTGGGGATAGAGAGAGAGGGACAGTAAGAGGAGGACAGAGAGAGGGGGACCAGAGAGAGGGGCACAGAGAGAGGGGCACAGAGAGAGGGGCACAGAGAGAGGGGCACAGCGTGGGAGACAGAGATGGGAGACAGATAGACAGGGGACTGAGAGAGGGGTCATAAGGGGGCAGAGAGAGGGGTTCAGGGAGAGGGGCACAGTGAGAGGGGGAACAGAGAGAGAGGGGGAACAAAGAGGAAGGGGGACAGAGAGAAGTGGGGACAGAGATCAGGGAGACAGAGCGAGGGGGTACAGAGAGAGGGCAGATAGAGGAGGGACAGAGAGAAGGGAACAGTGAGGGGGGACAAAGAGAGGATGGACAGAGGGGGTGGACAGAGAGAGGGGGGAACAGAGAGAGTGGGGACAGAGGGGGGAGAGAGAGAGGGGGACAGAGAGGGGGGAGAGAGAGAGGGTGGGACAGAGAGGGTGGGACAGAGAGAGGGGGGACAGAGAGGGGGCAGATAGAGGAGGGACAGAGAGAAGGGAACAGTGAAGGGGGACAAAGAGAGGATGGACAGAGAGGGTGGGACAGAGAGAGGGGGGAACAGAGAGGGGGGACAGAGAGAGGGGGAACAGAGAGAGTGGGACAGAGAGGGGGGAACAGAGAGGGTGGGACAGAGAGAGGGGGGAACAGAGAGTGGGGACAGAGAGGGGGGACAGAGAGAGGGGGGACAGAGAGGGTGGGACAGAGAGAGGGGGGAACAGAAAGGGTGGGACAGGGCGTGGGGTCAGAGAGAGGAGACAGATAGAGGGAGAGGGCGGACAGAGAGAGGAGGACAGAGAGGGGGGACCGAGAGAGGGGACAGAGAGAGATGAAAGAGAGAGAGAGGGGTGACAGAGAGAGCGGTGACAGAGAGAGGGAGACAGAGAGAGGGGTGACAGAGAGAGAGGGAGACAGAGAGAGGGGGGAGGGAGAGGGGTGACAGAGAGAGGGGACAGAGAGAGGGGTGACAGAGAGAGGGGTGACAGGGTTAGCGGGACAGAGAGAGAGAGAGGGGACAGAGATAGAGGGGACAGAGAGAGGGGGACAGGGGGACAGAGAGACGGGGACTGAGAGAGAGGGGAACAGAGAGAGGGGACAGAGAGAGGGGACAGAGAGAGGGGTGACAGAGAGAGGGGTCACAGAGAGAGAGGGGGACAGAGAGGGGGGGAGGGAGAGGGGTGACAGAGAGAGGGGGACAGAGAGAGTGGTGACAGAGAGAGCGGTGACAGAGAGAGGGGTGACAGAGTTAGCGGGACAGAGAGAGGGGTGACAGAGAGAGGGGACAGAGAGAGGTGTGACAGAGAGAGGTGTGACAGAGAGAGGGGACAGAGAGAGGGGTGACAGAGAGAGGGGTGACGGGGGGGGACAGAGAGAGAGGGGGACAGAGAGAGGGGTGACAGAGAGAGAGGGGTGACAGAGAGAAGGGTGACAGAGAGAGGGGGACAGAGAGAGGGCGACAGTAAGAGGGGGACAGTAAGAGGGGAACAGAGAGATTGGCCCCAGAAAGAGCGGGACAGAGCGAGCGGAGACTGGGGAGGGGACACAGAGAGGGGGAACAGAGACAGGGGGTCAGAGAGACGGGGTTAAAGGGGTCAGAGAGAGGGATTCAGGGAGAGTGGGGATAGAGAGAGGGGGTAGAGAAAAGGGGCACGGAGAGGGGGGTAGAGAGAGGAGGAGGAACATAGAGCAGGTACAGAGAGAGCAGGGACAGAGAGCAGTGACAGAGAGTAGGGGACAGAGGGAAGGGGACAGAGAGAAGGTGTCAGAAAGAGGGGGACAGAGAGAGGGAGCAGAGTGAAAGGGACAGAGAAAAAGAGACATATAGAGAGGGACAGAGAGAGGGGGATCAGAGAGAGTGGGGACAGAGAGAGGGGGAATCAGAGAGAGTGGGGACAGAGAGGGGGGGACAGAGAGAGGGGGATCAGAGAGATTGGGGACAGAGAGGGGGGGACAGAGAGGGGTGACAGAGAGGGGGAGACAGAGAGAGGGGGGGACAGAGAGAGGGGTGACAGAGAGACAGGAGACAGAGAGATGGTGGTCCGAGAGAGAATGGGACAGAGAAGGGACAGAGAAAGAGGGGGGAGAGAAAGAGAGGACAGAGAGGGGCGAACAGAGAGAAGGGGGCAGAGAGAAGGGGACAGAGAGGGGGTGGATATAGAAAGGGGGGCACAGAGAGGGGGAGATAGAGAGAGGGGAGACAGCGAGAGGGGGAACAGAGAGAGGGGTACCGAGAGTGGGGGGACAGAGAGAGAGAGGGGACAGCGAAAGAGGGACAGAGAAAGGGGACAGAGAAAGGGGACAGAGAGAGAGGGGGCAGAGAGAGGGAGGACAGAGAGAGGGGACAGAGAGTATAGACCAGGAGGACCCGAGAGCTGCTGTCCTGTCAGAGAGAGAGGCCTGGTGGGTCACACACCTCAGGGGAGGGGCGAGGTTGAGAAGCTGGGGCCTTCATGGTAATTACAGACATGATAGAGATTGAGCCAACAGTGTTGGCATCACGAACCAGTTAGCTGAGGTAACTGACCCCCCTTTGTAGCCGAGGGGTTCAATCCCTTGAACAGAGCAAGCTGGAGAATTCAACACTAAAACCAATCTGTACGGACCCGCTGGAGACCTGAAACATCAATACAGAGATTGCTGAAGAAGCTAAGCATGTCCGGCAGCATCTCTGATGGGAGATGGAGAAAGAGACAGACAGAGTTCACCTTTCAATCCAGTGATTTCTGCGGGAAAGTTCCTTCAGAACAGACCGTTTTGAGGAAGGGTCCCTTGAAATGTGAATTGTTCCTCTCTCTCCTCACCGTTGCTACTGAATATCCCCAGCCATCTGTTTGCTTGAGAATTTGATCTGACCTGATCCAAGCGTCACTGAGTCATTCAGTCTGTGCTCAATGCCCTGAGGCTGCTTCTGCTGAAAGTTGACAAACAGGTTTAAAGCTTTATAAGGTGTTGTATTCGGAGGGCGGGCTACATGGGAGAACAGATACAGAACACAGGCACTTCACAAAGATCCTTATCAATGTAACTTTGTGATGTTAATTCAGAAGGAACAGCTCAGACCTAACATTTCAGTTAATCAGCCAAGGGGAGTATATATGTCATTGCAAAGACATGTTGGAAAGACTGTACAGAACCGAACTTTAGTGACTGTGTTTGTACGGAGAGTTTTTTTGTGAATAAAGTCTCTTTTTGAAATTGATATAAATATTTTTTCAAGGGGGATCAAGCATCTTGAGCTGGTGGAGGCATTGCCCTTATCTATAATCTTTCTTAAATAAACACGAGACAAGTTAGATACTCCCCGGGTATACACATCAAACGGTCATCAATGTGGAGGAGATGGTGGGATTGTCAGGGGGGCTCAGTGTTGCCTCACCCCCCCCCCGGGTTCGATTCCAGCCTCGGGCGACTGTCTGTGTGGAGTTGGCACATTCTCCCCGTGTCACTGTCCAAAGATGTGCAGGCTAGGTGGATTAGCCAGAGGAATGAAGGGTTCCTGGGATGGGGCGGGGGGTAGGGGGATGCGGTGGTGGGGGGTGGGGGGAATAGGATGCTCTGACGAGGGTCAGTGTGAACCTGATGGGCCGAATGATCAATCCAGAGACTCAAATAATGTTCTGGGCCGTGGGGGGAGGCTGTGGGTCATCGCAGTGAGAACAGGTTTGGGAATGATCACGGTCCAAGGGGGTAACAGGTTTGCTTTCTGAGATGTTGAGGGTATGATGTTTTCTCGAGGTTCTCTGGGGATAAACTTACTGAGGAGATGGTTTCTAAGGTTTGAGGGAGCACTATCTGTCAGTACAGGGTGCAGAGGGTCGCAAGGTACAGATACACTTCATAGATCATAGAACACAGAACAGTACAGCACAGAACAGGCCCTTCAGCCCAAGATGTTGTGCCGAGCATTGATCCTCATGTAAGGTAAACCTAATGTACAGACCCTCAAATGTCTGTGACCATATACATATCCAGCAGTCTCTTAAATGTTCCCACTTCGCTTCCACAACTGCTGCTGGCAACGCATTCCATGCTCGCACAACTCTCTGTGTAAAGAACCCACCTCTGACATCCCCTCTATACTTTCCGCCAAACAGCATAAAACTATGACCCCTCGTGTTAGTCATTTCTGCACTGTGATATAGTCTCTGGCTATCGACTCTATCTATGCCTCTCATTATCTTGTATAACTCAATTAGGTCCCCTCACTTTCTTCTTTTTTCCAATGAAAAAAGTCCAAGCTCAGTCAACCTCTCTTCGTTAGATAAGCCACCTATTCCAGGCAGCATCCTGGTAAACCTCCTCTGAACCCTCTCCAAAGCATCCACATCTTTCCTATAATAGGGTGACCAGAACTGGACACAGTATTCCAAGTGCGTTCGAACCAAAGTTTTATAGAGCTGCACCAATATCTCACGGCTCTTAAACTCAATCCCCCTGTTAATGAAAGCCAAAACACGAAATGCTTTCTGAACAACCCTGCCCACCTGGGTGGCCATTTTAAGGGATCTATGTACGTGCACACCAAGATCTCTCTGTTCCATCGCACTGCCTTAATCCTGTACTCAGCTTTCAAATTCGACTTTCCAAAATGCATCACATCGCATTTATCCAGGTTGAACTCCATCTGCCACCTCTCAGCCCATCTCTGCATCCTGTCAATGTCCCGCTGCAGCCTACAACACCCCTCTACACTGTCAACGACACCTCCAACCTTTGTGTTGTCTGCAAACTTGCTGACCCATCCTTCAATCCCCTCATCCAAGTCATTAATCAAAGTAAAAAAAGAGTAGAGGCCCAAGGACAGAGCCCACCACTCACCACTGACTTCCAGGCAGAATACTTTCCTTCCACTACCACTCGCTGTCTTCTGTCGACCGGCTAATTCTGTATCCAGACAGTTACATTTCCCTGTATCCCATTCCTCCTGACCTTCTGAATGAGCCTACCATGGGGAACCTTATCAAATGCCTTACTGAAGTCCAGATACACAGCATCCACCGCTCGACCCTCATCAACTTGTCTAGTAACATCCTCAAAGAGCTCAATAAGATTTGTGAGGCATGACCTGCCCCTCACAAAGCCGTGCTGACTGCATTTAATCAAACCACGCTCTTCCAGAGGGTCATATATCCTATCCCTCAGAATCCTTTCTAACACCTTGCAGACGACAGACGTGAGACTGACTGGTCTGTAATTGCTGGGGATTTCCCTATTTCCTTTGTTGAAGAGAGGAATTACATTTGCCTCCCTCCAGTCCTCAGGTACGACTCCAGTGGAGAGCGAGGATGCAAAGATCTTCGCAAGCGGCGAAGCCGTCACATTTCTCTCTTCCTAAAGCAGCCGAGGACAAATCTGGTCTGGCCCTGGAGACTTGTCAATCTTAACATTCGTCAAAAATTTCAGCACATCAGCTTCCTCAATCTCTATCCGTTCCAGCATGCTTACCTGCTCCTCAATGGTTTCATTCACTACAAGGTCCTTTTCTTTAGTAAAGACAGAAGCAAAAAACCCATTTAGGGCTCCCCGTACCCCCTCAGACTCTACACACAAGTTCCCTATGCTATCCCTGATCGGTTCTCCTCCTTATTTGATCATTCTCTTATTCCTCACATACGTGTTATATGCCTTTGGATTCTCCCTAATCCTTCCTGCCAAGCCTTTCTCGTGCTCCCTCCTGGCTCTCCTCAGACCATTTTTGAGCTCCTTCCCTGCCTGCCTGTAATCCTCTAGAGCTGAGCAAGACCTTAGCTTCCTCCACCTTACGTAAGTGGCCTTCTTTATTTTGACGAGAAGCTCCTCCGCTCTCGTCATCCAAGGTTCCTTTATCTTACCCCTTTTTGCCTATCTCAGAGGAACATATTTATGCATCAGTCGCAACAACTGTTCCTTAAACCGTCTCCACATGTCTATAGTGCCCTTTCTATGGAACAATTGCTCCCAGTCCATGCTTCCTAACCCACGTCTGATAGTATCATAGTATCCTTTTCCCCAATTAAATACCCTCCCATTGTACATGCTTCTCTCCTTCTCCATAGCTATGTACAATGCGAGGCAGTTGTGGTCACTATCACCAAAATGCTCTCCCACCACAAGATCTGACACCTGCCCAGGCTCATTGCCGAGCACCAAATCCCCTCTCCCCTCGTCGGCCCACCAATGGCCTCTCCCCGCGTCGGCCGCTTTAATGTACTGAGTTAGGAAACCCTCCTGAACACACCTTACAAAAACAGCTCCTTCCAAACCATCTGCTCGAAGGAGGTTCCAATCAATATTGGGAAAGTTAAAGTCACCCATTACAACAACCGTACTCCATTCACACTTTTCCAAAATCTGCCGATCTATGCTTTCCTCAGTCTCCCTGCTGCTGTTTGGGGGGGCCCAATGAGGTAACTGCTCCCTTACCGTTCCTAATTTCCACCCATACTGACTCAGTAGGCAGCCCCTCCTCGACAATAGTAACTTCTGTAGCTGTGATACCCTCTCTGATTTCCTTTCTGAAATCCCTGTATGTGGTGTCCCTCAAGGGTTGGCCAGCACGGTGGCTCAGTGGTGAGCACTGCTGCCTCACAGCAGGGACCAAGGTTCGATTCCAGCCACGGGCAACTGTGTGTGTGGAGTTTGCACATCCTCCCTGTGTGTCTGCGTGGGTTTCCTCCGGGTGCTCCGGTTTCTTCCCACAGACCAAAGATGTGCAGATTAGGTGAAATGGCCATGCTAAATTGCCTGTCATGTTAGGTGCATTAATCAGGGGTAAATGTAGGAGAATGTGGCTGGGTGGGTTCCTCTTCGGAGGGTCAGTGTGGACATGTTGGGCTGAAGGGACTGTTTCCACACTGTAGGGAATCTAAGGATCTATCCTTGGCCCCTCCTTTTTCTCACCTACACACTGCCAGGAGGTGATATCGTCCAAAAGCACCGTGTTAGGTTTCACATGTACACTGACAATGCCCAGCTCTCCCTCCCCATCATCCCTCTCCATTATTCCACTGTTATTCAGTTATCAAACTGCTGACCACATTCCCACTACTCGATTGGCTGCATTTTCTCCAATGAAACATTGTAATGGTTAAACCCGTTGCCTTCAGATGCTATTAGAAATTACTTTCCCTTACTGCTGAGCCCCTCCCTCTCGCTGGGTGCAGTCTGAGGTAGAACTACACTCTTTACAACATTGCTGTTATATCTGTAACCCCAAGGTGACCTTCTGATCAGATTCTACACAATAACAAACACCAGGAATTCCAATCTTTAAAATGTTGCTTGTCTCCACCTCACCCCAGTCCCATTGCTACTGAAACCCCTTACCCGTGTCGGTGTTGCCTTAAACTTGATGAATCTGAAACAGAGCCCTTGATTCCTTGACTGACCCAGAATCTAGCTTTCTGTGTTTCCTCCACAATGACCCCCCTGGTCCCTTTGTGGTGCAGCTTTCTACAGTTCCCACCATGTCAATAGCACTCTGTTCTCTTACTATCCCCTCCAAAATGACCAACTTCCCATTTTCCCAAATTATACTCCATCTGGCAACTTGTTGCCCCCTTCTCCTGTGCATCTCTCACACTTACCAATCCTCTTAGAACTTTACAGTTATGCCTTTTCTGACAGATTCCACCCAATTCTTCTAAACGTTAACTGGTTGTCCTGGGCAGTGGGAAGCGTGCAGTGTTGCTCTATGGGAGGACTAGGAGGAACTTGCTGCCCATTGGTCAGAATGGAGGCCACTTGCCCATCGAGCTGCAAGAGCCTTTCACCCCCCATGTCTTATTGATGAGGCACAGCGGCAGCACAGAAGTTAAAAAAGAAGCAGCAAATCCTGCTCTCCACATCTCACTGACTCTTGGAACATTCTGTCCCATGTGTCAAAGATCTGCCCTGTTCAGTCACATGAAGTCCCAAGTTGGAAACTCCTAGAAACCCACATAGATTTCCCCCTGAACTGACTGCTGCCCTCCACAAGGGGTAATGTGTCCAGTCATCCTGGGCCAGGAGGAGGGGGTGGTGCGAGTTTCTAACCTGAACTGACAGTGATGGATTTTATAAACTTGTATTACAGGATATTACAGGTGGACATTCAGATGGGAATCTCAGTAACTGTAATGCCAAACCCTGACAGAATTACTGCATTCATCAGGAGCTGGATACTCACACTGTGTGTGAGGATTGTGTTCCAGCTCATTCCCATTTACTGCATAAAAGTTCTCCTTTGAATCATCCCATTCTCTCAATAGATCTTCCCAAACATTCAATGTGTGTCCTGTAATCCTTGTATAATGAGCCGATGGGTGAAAGGTTTATTATTATAACCTGTAACATTTCTAAACCCCTCTGTCACAGTGCAGCCACAATTTCCTCTGCTCAGTTTCCCCAAACCCCTGATTCCCCAATGTCTGTTTGCTCTCTATAAGGCCCACATCAGGATTGTGTTGGAACATTCCCCACTTGCCTGCATCAGTGCAGCCCCCAACAATATTAAAGAAAGTGAACATCCTCCAGGACAAGGCACTGTGCCTGAGTGGTGTCCCATCCCCCACCTTCAGCATTCCCTCTCCCCACCCCCGGGGTACAGTGACATCACTGTGTAAAACGGAAAGGCAGCATTGTCCTCCCAGACCATAGGGCTGCTCTCTCATTAGGGAGAGATGGCTGGTGGTGGGTTTAACCTGAAGGTTACCACACAAGGGGAGAGGGAGAGAAGGAGAGTCCATCTATTGTAGATGGATATTCTCTAAGTATGAAAAACACCAATATCATAAAAATGAATAGTGTAAAAAAAAGTCCAAAACACACTACAAAAATCTCCCATTCCTTGAACCATCCTGGTAAATCTCCTGTGCCCCCTCTCGGGGACCCTGCCATCCTTCCCAATGTGGGGGCAATCTCTGGTTTGCACAGACCCAGCTGCCCTGTGTTCCTGTGGGTGATGGCATCATCGAGCAACAGTTGCACTAAACCTCACTGTCTGTCAGCGTGGGAGACACAAATCCCGAAAACATTTAAGATGTATTTAGGTGCATGCTTGCGATGCCATGATAGATGATGCGAATGACTGTGTATTGGAAAATGGATTAGGATAGTTTGATGATAGTTTTCTTTACTGAAATAGACTCAATGGCCCACAGAGCCTTTTTCTGTGCTGTAAACCTCGAGACAATTAATATAGGGATATGACAGGCCACATGGTTGGAAAGGGTGGATCAATTCAGAACAGGAATGCGGAGACATTTCTTCAGCCAGAGAGTGGTGGGCCTGTGGAATTCATTGCTGTGGAGTGCTCAGCCTGACCCGCACTACCACCCACTCACCTCACCCAGCCTGACGCTCACTACCACCCACACACCGCCCCCAGCCTGACCCTCACTGCCGCCCACACACCGCCCCCAGCCTGACCCTCACTACCACCCACTCACCGCACCCAGCCTGACACTCACTACCACCCACTCACCTCACCCAGCCTGACCCTCACTACCACCCACACACCTCACCCAGCCTGACCCTCACTACCACCCATACACCGCCCCCAGACTGACCCGCACTACCACCCACACACCGCACCCAGCCTGACCCTCACTACCACCCACACACCGCTCCCAGCCTGACCCTCATTGCCGCCCACACACCGCCCCCAGCCTGACGCTCACTACCACCCACACAGCGCATCTAGCCTGACCCTCACTGCCGTCCACACACCGCCCCCAACCTGACCCTCACTGCCGTCCACACACCGCATCCAGCCTGACCCTCATTACCACCCACACACCGCCCCCAGCCTGACCCTCACTGCCGTCCACACACAGCACCCAGCCTGATCCTCACTGCCACCCACACACCGCCCCCAGCCTGACCCTCACTGCCACCCACTCACCGCCCCCAGCCTGACCCTCACTACCACCCACACACCGCCCCCAGCCTGACCCACACTGCCATCCGCACAGTGCCCCCAGCCTGACCCTCACTACCACCCACACACCGCCGCCAGCCTGACCCTCACTACCACCCACTCACCTCACCCAGCATGACCCTCACTGCCGTCAACACACGGCACCCAGCCTGACCCACACTACCACCCACACACCGCCCCCAGCCTGACACTCACTGCCACCCACACACCGCCCCCAGGCTGACCCACACCGCCAACCACACACCGCACCCAGCCTGACTCTCACTACCACCCACCCACTGCCCCCAGCCTGACCCTCACTCCCACCCACACACCGCACCCAGCCTGACCCTCACTGCCACCCACAAACTGCACCCAGCCTGACCATCACTAACACCCACACACCGCACCCAGCCTGACCCTCACTACCACCCACACACCGCATCCAGCCTGACCCTCACTGCCACCCACACACCGCACCCAGCCTGACACTCACTAACACCCACACACCACCCCCAGCCTGGCCCTCACTGCCACCCACACACCGCACCCAGCCTGACCCACACTACCCCTACACACCGCCCCCAGCCAGACCCTCACTGCCACCCACACACCGCCCCCAGCCTGACCCTCACTACCACCCACACACCGCACCCAGCCTGACCCTCACTACCATCCACACACCGCCCCCAGCCTGACCCTCACTACCACCCACACACCGCACCCAGCCTGACCCTCACTACCACCCACACACCACCCCCAGCCTGATCCTCTCTACCACCAACACACTGCCCCCAGCCTGACCCTCACTCCCACCCACACACTGCCCCCAGCCTGACCCTCACTACCACCAACACACCGCACCCAGCCCTACCCTCACTGCCACCCACACACCGCACCCAAGCTGACCCTTAATACCACCAACACACCGCACCCAGCCTGACCATCACTGCCGTTCACACACCGCACCCAAGCTGACCCTCACTGCCACCAACACACCGCACCCAAGCTGACCCTCACTGCCACCAACACACCGCACCCAGCCTGACCCTCACTCCCACCCACACACCGCCCCTAACCTGACCCTCACTAGCACCCACACACCGACCCCAACCTGCCCCTCACTACCACCCACACACCATCCCCAGCCTGACCCTCACTACACCTACACACCATCCCCAGCCTGACCCTCACTACCACCCACACACTGCCCCCTGCCTGACCCTCACTGCCAACCACTCACCGCACCCAGCCTGACCCTCACTACCACCCACACACCGCCCCCAACCTGACCCTCACTACCACACACACACCATCCCCAGCCTGACCTCTCACTACCACCCACACACCGCTCCCAACCTGACCCTCACTACCACCCACACACCATCCCCAGCCTGACCCTCACTACCACCCACACACTGCCCCTTGCCTGACACTCACTGCCACTCACTCACCGCACCCAGCCTGACCCTCACTACCACCAACTCACCGCACCCAGCCTGACCCTCACTACCACCCACACTCCATCCCAGCCTGACCCTCACTACCACCCACACAACGCACCCAGCCTGACCCTCACGCCCATACACGCACCGCCCCCAGCCTGACCCTCACTGCCACCCCACACTGCCCCCAGCCTGACCCTCACCAGCAATAACATACCGCCCACAGCCTGACCCTCACCGCCACCCACACACCGCACCCAGCCTGACCCTCACTGCCACCCACACACCGCACACAGCCTGACCCTCACTGCCACGCACACACCGCACCCGGCCTGACCCTCACAACCAGCCAAACACCGCACCCAGAATGACCCTCACTGCCACCCACACACCGCACCCAGCCTGACCGTCACTACCACCCACACACTGCCCCCAGCCTGACCCTCACTGCCACCCACACACCGCACCCAGCCTGACCCTCACTACCACCCACACACCGCCCCCAGCCTGACCCTCACGACCACCCACACACCGCACACAGCCTGACCCTCACTACCACCCACACAACGCACCCAGCCTGACCCTCACTGCCACCCACACACCGCACCCAGCCTGACCCTCACTTCCACCCACACCCCGCACCCAGCCTGACCCTCACTACCACCCACTCACCTCACCCAGCCTGACCCTCACTACCACCCACACACCGCACCCAGCCTGACACTCACTACCACCCACTCACCTCACCCAGCCTGACCCTCACTACCACCCACACACCGCCCCCAGCCTGACCCTCACTGCCACCCACACACCGCCCCCAGCCTGACCCTCACTACCACCCACACAACGCACCCAGCCTGACCCTCACTACCACCCACACACCGCCCCCAGCCTGACCCTCATTGCCGCCCACACACCGCCCCCAGCCTGACCCTCACTACCACCCACACAGCGCATCTAGCCTGACCCTCACTGCCGTCCACACACCGCCCCCAACCTGATCCTCACTGCCGTCCACACACCGCATCCAGCCTGACCCGCACTACCACCCACACACCGCCCCCAGCCTGACCCTCACTGCCGTCCACACACCGCACCCAGGCTGATCCTCACTACCACCCACACACCGCCCCCAACCTGACCCTCACTGCCATCCGCACAGTGCCCCCAGCCTGACCCTCACTACGACCCACACACCGCCGCCAGCCTGACCCTCACTACCACCCACTCACCTCACCCAGCCTGACCCACACCGCCATCCACACACCGCACCCAGCCTGACCCTCACTACCACCCACCCACTGCCCCCAGACTGACCCTCACTACCGCCCACACACCGCACCCAGCCTGACCCTCACTGCCACCCACAAACCGCACCCAGCCTGACCCTCACTAACACCCACACACCGCCCCCAGCCTGACCCTCACTGCCACCCACACACCGCCCCCAGCCTGACCGTCACTAACACCCATACACCGCACCCAGCCTGACCCTCACTACCACCCACACACCGCACCCAGCCTGACACTCACTAACACCAACACACCGCCCCCAGCCTGACCCTCACTGCCATCCACAAAACACACCCAGCCTGACCCTCACTACCGCCCACACACCGCCCACAGCTTGACCCTCACTAACACCCACACACCGCCCCCAGCCTGACCCTCACTAACACCCACATACCGCACCCAACCTGACCCTCACTACCACCCACACACCGAATCCAGCCTGACCCTCACTGCCACCCACACACCGCACCCAGCCTGACACTCACTAAGACCCACACACCACCCCCAGCCTGGCCCTCACTGCCACCCACACACCGCACCCAGCCTGAACCTCACTGCCACCCACACACCGCACCCAGCCTGACCCTCACTAACACCCACACATCGCCCCCAGCCTGACCGTCACTGCCACCCACACACCGCCCCCAGCCTGACCCTCACTATCACCCACACACCGCACCCAGCCTGACCCTCACTACCACCCACACACCGCACCCAGCCTGACACTCACTAACACCCACACACCACCCCCAGCCTGACCCTCACTGCCATCCACAAAACACACCCAGCCTGACCCACACTACCGCCCACACACCGCCCCCAGCTTGACCCTCACTAACATCCACACACCGCCTCCAGCCTGACCCTCACTAACACCCACACACCGCACCCAACCTGACCCTAACTACCACCCACACACCGCATCCAGCCTGACCCTCACTGCCACCCACACACCGCACCCAGCCTGACACTCACTAACACCCACACACCACCACCAGCCTGGCCCTCACTGCCACCCACACACCGCCCCCAGCCTGACCCTCTCTACCACCCACACACCGCCCCCAGCCTGACCCTCACTACCACCAACACACTGCCCCCAGCCTGACCCTCACTCCCACCCACACACTGCCCCCAGCCTGACCCTCACTACCACCAACACACCGCACCCAGCCCTACCCTCACTGCCACCCACACACCGCACCCAAGCTGACCCTTAATACCACCAACACACCGCACCCAGCCTGACCATCACTGCCGTCCACACACCGCACCCAAGCTGACCCTCACTGCCACCAACACACCGCACCCAAGCTGACCCTCACTGCCACCAACACACCGCACCCAACCTGACACTCACTCCAACCCACACACCGCCCCCAACCTGACCCTCACTACCACCCACACACCAACCCCAGCCTGTCCTCTCACTACCACCCACACACCGACCCCAACCTGACCCTCAGTACCACCCACACACCATCCCCAGCCTGACCCTCACTACCACCCACACACCATCCCCAGCCTGACCCTCACTACCACCCACACACTGCCCCCTGCCTGACCCTCACTGCCACCCACTCACCGCACCGAGCCTGACCCTCACTACCACCCACACACCGCCCCCAACCTGACCCTCACTACCACACACACACCATCCCCAGCCTGACTTCTCACTACCACCCACACATCGCTCCCAACCTGACCCTCACTACCACCCACACACCATCCCCAGCCGGACCCTCACTACCACGCACACACTGCCCCCTGCCTGACACTCACTGCCACTCACTCACCGCACCCAGCCAGACCCTCACTACCACCAACTCACCACTCCCAGCCTGACCCTCACTACCACCCACACACCGCACCCAGCCTGACCCTCACTACAACCCACACACCGCACCCAGCCTGACCCTCACTACCACTCACACAACGCACCCAGCCTGACCCTCACGCCCACACACGCACCGCCCCCAGCCTGACCCTCACTGCTACCCCACACTGCCCCCAGCCTGACCCTCACCAGCAACAACATACCGCCTACAGCCTGACCCTCACCGCCACCCACACACCGCACCCAGCCTGACCCTCACTGCCACCCACACACCGCCCCCAGCCTGACCCTCACCAGCAATAACATACCGCCCACAGCCTGACCCTCACCGCCACCCACACACCGCACCCAGCCTGACCCTCACTGCTGTCCACACACCGCACCCAGCCTAACCCTCACTGCCACGCACACACCGCACCCAGCCTGACCCTCACAACCAGCCAAACACCGCACCCAGAATGACCCTCACTGCCACGCACACACCGCACCCAGCCTGACCGTCACTACCACCCACACACTGCCCCCAGCCTGACCCTCACTGCCACAAACACACCGCACCCAGCCTGACCCTCACTGCCACCAACACACCGCACCCAGCCTGACCCTCACTACCACCCATACACCGCCCCCAGCCTGACCCTCACTACCACCCACACAGCACCCCCAGCCTGGCCCTCACTGCCACCCACACACCGCACCCAGCATGACCCTCACTGCCACCCACAAACCGCACCCAGCCTGACCCTCACTAACACCCACACACCGCCCCCAGCCTGACCCTCACTGCCACCCACACACCGCCCCCAGCCTGACCCTCACTACCACCCACACACCGCACCCAGCCTGACCCTCACTACCACCCACACACCGCACCCAGCCTGACACTCACTAACACCCACACACCACCCCCAGCCTGACCCTCACTGCCACAAACACACCGCACCCAGCCTGACCCTCACTGCCACCAACACACCGCACCCAGCCTGACCCTCACTACCACCCACACACCGCCCCCAGCCTGACCCTCACCAGCAACAACATACCGCCCACAGCCTGACCCTCACCGCCACCCACACACCGCACACAGCCTGACCCTCACTGCCACCCACACACCGCCCCCAGCCTGACCCTCACCAGCAATAACATACCGCCCACAGCCTGACCCTCACCGCCACCCACACACCGCACCCAGCCTGACCCTCACTGCTGTCCACACATCGCACCCAGCCTGACCCTCACTGCCACGCACACACCGCACCCAGCCTGACCCTCACAACCAGCCAAACACCGCACCCAGAATGACCCTCACTGCCACCCACACACCGCACCCAGCCTGACCGTCACTACCACCCACACACTGCCCCCAGCCTGACCCTCACTGCCACAAACACACCGCACCCAGCCTGACCCTCACTGCCACCAAAACACCGCACCCAGCCTGACCCTCACTACCACCCACACACCGCCCCCAGCCTGACCCTCACTACCACCCACACACCGCACCCAGCCTGACCCTCACTCCCACCCACACACTGCCCCCAGCCTGACCCTCACTACCACAAACACACTGCCCCCAGCCTGACCCTCACTCCCACCCACACACTGCCCCCAGCCTGACCCTCACTACCACCAACACACCGCACCCAGCCTGACACTCACTGCCACCCTCACACCGCACCCAAGCTGACCCTTAATACCACCAACACACCGCACAGGGCCTGACCATCACTTCCGTCCACACACCGCACCCAAGCTGACCCTCACTGCCACCCACACACCATCCCCAGCCTGACCTCTCACTACCACCCACACACCGACCCCAACCTGACCCTCACTACCACCCACACACCATCCCCAGCCTGACCCTCACTACCACCCACACACCATCCCCAGCCTGACCCTCACTACCACCCACACACTGCCCCCTGCCTGACCCTCACTGCCACCCACTCACCGCACCCAGCCTGACCCTCACTACCACCCACACACCGCCCCCAACCTGACCCTCACTACCACACACACACCATCCCCAGCCTGACCTCTCACTACCACCCACACACCGCTCCCAACCTGACCCTCACTACCACCCACACACCATCCCCAGCCGGACCCTCACTACCACCCACACACGGCCCCCTGCCTGACACTCACTGCCACTCACTCACCGCACCCAGCCTGACCCTCACTACCACCAACTCACCGCTCCCAGCCTGACCCTCACTACCACCCACACACCGCCCCCAGCCTGACCCTCACTACAACCCACACACCGCACCCAGCCTGACCCTCACTACCACCCACACAACGCACCCAGCCTGACCCTCACGCCCATACACGCACCGCCCCCAGCCTGACCCTCACTGCCACCCCACACTGCCCCCAGCCTGACCCTCACCAGCAACAACATACCGCCCACAGCCTGACCCTCACCGCCACCCACACACCGCACCCAGCCTGACCCTCACTGCCACCCACACAGCGCCCCCAGCCTGACCATCACCAGCAATAACATACTGCCCACAGCCTGACCCTCACCGCCACCCACACACCGCACCCAGCCTGACCCTCACTGCTGTCCACACACCGCACCCAGCCTGACCCTCACTGCCACGCACACACCGCACCCAGTCTGACCCTCACAACCAGCCAAACACCGCACCCAGAATGACCCTCACTGCCACCCACACACCGCATCCAGCCTGACCCTCACTGCCACAAACACACCGCACCCAGCCTGACCCTCACTGCCACCAACACACCGCACCCAGCCTGACCCTCACTACCACCCACACACCGCCCCCAGCCTGACCCTCACTACCACCCACACACCGCACCCAGCCTGACCCTCACTACCACCCACACACCGCACACAGCCGGACCCTCACTGCCACCCACACTCCGCACCCAGCCGGACCCTCACTACCACCCACACACCGCCCCCAGCCTGACCCTCACTACCACCCACACACCGCACCCAGCCTGACCCTCACTACCACCCACACACCGCACCCAGCCTGACCCTCACAACCAGCCAAACACCGCACCCAGCCTGACCCTCACTGCCACCCACACACCTCACCCAGCCTGACCCTCACTACCACCCACACACCGCCCCCAGCCTGACCCTCACTACCACCCACACACCGTCTCCAGCCTGACCCTCACTGCCACCCACACACTGCACCCAGCCTGACCCTCATTGCCGTCCACTCACTGCAACCAGCCTGACACTCACTACAATCCACACATCACACCCAGCCTGACCCTCACTACCACCCACACACCGCACCCAGCCTGACCCTCACTACCACCCACACACCGCACCCAGCCTGACCCTCACTAACTCCCACACACCGTAACCCAGCCTGACCCTCACTACCACCCACTCACCACCCCCAGCCTGACCCTCACTACCACCCACTCACCGCCCCCAGCCTGACCCTCACTGCCATCCGCACACTTCCCCCAGCCTGACCTTCACTACCACCCACTCACAACCCCCAGCCTGATCCTCACCACCAATAACATACCGCCCCCAGCCTGACCCACACTACCAGCCACACACCGCACCCAGCCTGACCCTCACTACCAGCCACACACCGCACCCAGCCTGACCCTCACCGCCACCCATACACAGCACCCAGCCTGACCCTCACTACCACCCACACACCGCCCCCAGCCTGACCCTCACTGCCACCCACTCACCGCACACAGCCTTCCCCTCACTACCACCCACACACCGCCCCAGCCTGACCCTCACTACCAACACACCGCACCAAGCCTGACACTCACTACCACCAACGCACCGCACCCAGCCTGACCCTCACTACCACCCGCACACCGCCCCCAGCCTGACCCTCAGTACCACCCACACACCGCACCCAGCCTGACCCTCACTACCACCCACACACCGCACCCAGCCTGATCCTCACTACCACACTCACACCTCCCCCAGCCTGACCCTCACTGCCATCCACACACCGCACCCAGCCTGACCCTCACTACCACCCTCACACCGCCCCCAGCCTGACCCTCACTGCCATCCACACACCGCACACAGCCTGACCCTCACTACCACCCACACACCGCCCCCAGCCTGACCCTCACTACCAACCACGAATCGCACACAGCCTGACCCTCACTACCACCCACACAACGCCCCCATCCTGACCATCACCACCAATAACATACCGCCCCCAGCCTGACCCCAATTACCACCCACTCACCGCCTGCAGCCTGACCCTCACGGCCATCCACACACGCACCCAGCCTGACAATCACTACCAGCCACATACCACACCCAGCCTGACCCTCTCTACCACCCACACACCGCACGCAGCCTGACCATCACCACCATCCACCCACTGCCCAGAGCCTGCCCCTCACTACCACCCTCACACCGCTCCCAGCCTTACCCTCACTACCACCCACACACCGCCCCCAGCCTGACACCCACTACCACCCACACACCGCTACCAGCCTGACCCTCACTGCCATCCACACACCGCACCCAGCCTGACCCTCACTACCACTCACACACCGCACCCAGCCTGACCCTCACCGCCACCCACACACCGCCCCCAGCCTGACCCTCACTACCACCCACACACCGCCCCCAGCCTGACCCTCATTACCACCCACACACCGCACACACCTGACCCTCACTACGACCCAAACACCGCACCCAGCCTGACCCTCACCGCCACCCACACACCGCCCCCAGCCTGACCCTCACTACCACTCACTCACCACCCCCAGCCTGACACCCGCAGCCACCCACACTCCGCAATCAGCCTGACCCTCACAACCACCAACACACCGCACCCAGCCTGACCCTCACTACCACCCACACACCGCACCCAGCCTGAACCTCACTACCACCCACACACGTCGCCCAGGCTGACCCTCACTGACATCCGCACACCGCACCCAGCCTGACCCTCACTACCACCCACACACGCACCCAGACTGACCCTCACCACCAATAACATACCGCCCACAGCCTGACCCGCACTGCCGTCCACACACCGCACCCAAGCTGACCCTCACTACAACACACACACCGCCCCCAGCCTGACCCTCACCGCCACCCACACACAGCACCCAGCCTGACACTCACTACCACCCACACAACGCACCCAGCCTGACCCTCACTACAACACACACACCGCCCCCAGCCTGACCCTCACCGCCACCCACACACAGCACCCAGCCTGACCCTCACTGCCACGCACACACCGCCCCGAGCCTGACCCTCACGACCACACACACACCGCACCCAGCCTGACCCTCACCACCACCCACACACCGCAACAAGCCTGACACTCATTGCCGTCCACTCACCGCACCCAGCCTGACCCTCACTACCACTCACACACCGCCCCCAACCTGACCCTCACTACCACCCACACACCTCCCCCGGCCTGACACTCACTACCACCCACACACCGTACCCAGCCTGAACCTCACTACCACCTACACACCGCACCCAGCCTGACCCTCACTGCCACCCACACACCGCACCCAGCCTGACCCTCACTACCACTCACACACCGCACCCAGCCTGACCCTCACTACCACTCACACACTGCACCCAGCCTGACCCTCATTGCCGTCCACTCACTGCAACCCGCCTGACCCTCACTACAATCCACACATCGCACCCAGCCTGACCCTCACTACCACCCACACACCGCACCCAGCCTGACCCTCACTACCAACCACACACCGCACTCAGCCTGACCCTCACTAACTCCCACACACCGCACTCAGCCTGGCCCTCACTACCACCCACTCACCACCCCCAGCCTGACCCCCACAGCCACCCACACACCGCACCCAGCCTGACCCTCACTGCCGTCCACACACCGCCCC
>NW_026867806.1:1180936-1208411 GCF_020745735.1 Hemiscyllium ocellatum
CTCGTGGTAGTGAGGGTCAGGCTGGGGGCGGTGTGTGGGTGGTAGTGAGGGTCAGGCTGGGTGCGGTGTGTGGGTGGTAGTGAGGGTCAGGCTGGGGGCGGTGTGTGGGTGGTAGTGAGGGTCCGGCTGGGTGCGGAGTGTGGGTGGCAGTGAGGGTCCGGCTGTGTGCGGTGTGTGGGTGGTAGTGAGGGTCAGGCTGGGTGCGGTGTGTGGGTGGTAGTGAGGGTCAGGCTGGGGGTGGTGTGTGGGTGGTAGTGAGGGTCAGGCTGGGTGCGGTGTGTTGGTGGCAGTGAGGGTCAGGCTGGGTGCGGTGTGTTTGTGGCAGTGAGGGTCAGGCTGGGGGCAGTGTGTGGGTGGTAGTGACGGTCAGGCTGGGTGCGGTGTGTGGGTGGCAGTGAGGGTCATTCTGGGTCCGGTGTTTGGCTGGTTGTGAGGGTCAGGCTGGGTGCGGTGTGTGCGTGGCAGTGAGGGTCAGGCTGGGTGCGGTGTGTGGACAGCAGTGAGGGTCAGGCTGGGTGCGGTGTGTGGGTGGCGGTGAGGGTCAGGCTGTGGGCAGTATGTTATTGCTGGTGATGGTCAGGCTGGGGGCGCTGTGTGGGTGGCAGTGAGGGTCAGGCTGGGTGCGGTGTGTGGGTGGCGGTGAGGGTCAGGCTGTGGGCGGTATGTTGTTGCTGGTGAGGGTCAGGCTGGGGGCAGTGTGGGGTGGCAGTGAGGGTCAGGCTGGGGGCGGTGCGTGTATGGGCGTGAGGGTCAGGCTGGGTGCGTTGTGTGGGTGGTAGTGAGGGTCAGGCTGGGTGCGGTGTGTGGGTTGTAGTGAGGGTCAGGCTGGGGGCGGTGTGTGGGTGGTAGTGAGGGTCAGGCTGGGTGCGGTGAGTGAGTGGCAGTGAGTGTCAGGCAGGGGGCCGTGTGTGGGTGGTAGTGAGGGTCCGGCTGGGGATGGTGTGTGGGTGGTAGTGAGGGTCAGGTTGGGAGCGGTGTGTGGGTGGTAGTGAGAGGTCAGGCTGGGGATGGTGTGTGTGTGGTAGTGAGGGTCAGGTTGGGGGCGGTGTGTGGGTGGTAGTGAGGGTCAGGCTGGGGGCGGTGAGTGGGTGGCAGTGAGGGTCAGGCAGGGGGCAGTGTGTGGGTGGTAGTGAGGGTCAGGCTGGGGATGGTGTGTGGGTGGTAGTGAGGGTCAGGCTGGGGATGGTGTGTGGGTGGTAGTGAGGGTCAGGTTGGGGTCGCTGTGTGGGTGGTAGTGAGAGGTCAGGCTGGGGATGGTGTGTGGGTGGTAGTGAGGGTCAGGTTGGGGGCGGTGTGTGGGTTGGAGTGAGTGTCAGGTTGGGTGCGGTGTGTTGGTGGCAGTGAGGGTCAGCTTGGGTGCGGTGTTTTGGTGGCAGTGAGGGTCAGCTTGGGTGCGGTGTGTGGACAGAAGTGATGGTCAGGCCCTGTGCGGTGTGTTGGTGGTATTAAGGGTCAGCTTTGGTGCGGTGTGAGGGTGGCAGTGAGTGTCAGGCTGGGTGCGGTGTGTTGGTGGTAGTGAGGGTCAGGCTGGGGGCAGTGTGTGGGTGGGAGTGAGGGTCAGGCTGGGGGCAGTGTGTTTGTGGTAGTGAGGGTCAGGCTGGGGGCAGTGTGTGGGTGGGAGTGAGGGTCAGGCTGGGTGCGGTGTGTGGGTGGTAGTGAGGGTCAGGCTGGGGGCGGTGTGTGGGTGGTAGTGAGGGTCAGGCTGGGTGCGGTGTGTTGGTGGCAGTGAGGGTCAGGCTGGGTGCGGTGTGTTTGTGGCAGTGAGGGTCAGGCTGGGGGCAGTGTGTGGGTGGTAGTGACGGTCAGGCTGGGTGCGGTGTGTGGGTGGCAGTGAGGGTCATTCTGGGTGCGGTGTTTGGCTGGTTGTGAGGGTCAGGCTGGGTGCGGTGTGTGGACAGCAGTGAGGGTCAGGCTGGGTGCGGTGTGTGGGTGGCGGTGAGGGTCAGGCTGTGGGCGGTATGTTATTGCTGGTGAGGGTCAGGCTGGGGGCGGTGTGTGGGTGGCAGTGAGGGTCAGGCTGGGTGCGGTGTGTGGGTGGCGGTGAGGGTCAGGCTGTGGGCGGTATGTTGTTGCTGGTGAGGGTCAGGCTGGGGGCAGTGTGGGGTGGCAGTGAGGGTCAGGCTGGGGGCGGTGCGTGTATGGGCGTGAGGGTCAGGCTGGGTGCGTTGTGTGGGTGGTAGTGAGGGTCAGGCTGGGTGCGGTGTGTGGGTTGTAGTGAGGGTCAGGCTGGGTGCGGTGTGTGGGTGGTAGTGAGGGTCAGGCTGGGAGCGGTGAGTTGGTGGTAGTGAGGGTCAGGCTGGGTGCGGTGAGTGAGTGGCAGTGAGTGTCAGGCAGGGGGCCGTGTGTGGGTGGTAGTGAGGGTCCGGCTGGGGATGGTGTGTGGGTGGTAGTGAGGGTCAGGTTGGGAGCGGTGTGTGGGTGGTAGTGAGAGATCAGGCTGGGGATGGTGTGTGTGTGGTAGTGAGGGTCAGGTTGGGGGCGGTGTGTGGGTGGTAGTGAGGGTCAGGCTGGGTGCGGTGAGTGGGTGGCAGTGAGGGTCAGGCAGGGGGCAGTGTGTGGGTGGTAGTGAGGGTCAGGCTGGGGATGGTGTGTGGGTGGTAGTGAGGGTCAGGCTGGGGATGGTGTGTGGGTGGTAGTGAGGGTCAGGTTGGGGTCGGTGTGTGGGTGGTAGTGAGAGGTCAGGCTGGGGATGGTGTGTGGGTGGTAGTGAGGGTCAGGTTGTGGGCGGTGTGTGGGTTGGAGTGAGTGTCAGGTTGGGTGCGGTGTGTTGGTGGCAGTGAGGGTCAGCTTGGGTGCGGTGTGTTGGTGGCAGTGAGGGTCAGCTTGGGTGCGGTGTGTGGACGGCAGTGATGGTCAGGCCCTGTGCGGTGTGTTGGTGGTATTAAGGGTCAGCTTGGGTGCGGTGTGTGGGTGGCAGTGAGGGTAGGGCTGGGTGCGGTGTGTTGGTGATAGTGAGGGTCAGGCTGGGGGCAGTGTGTAGGTGGGAGTGAGGGTCAGGCTGGGGGCAGTGTGTTGGTGGTAGTGAGGGTCAGGCTGGGGGCGGTGTGTGGATGTTAGTGAGGGTCAGGCTGGGGGCGGTGTGTGGGTGTTAGTGAGGGTCAGGTTGGGTGCGGTGTGTGGGTGTTAGTGAGGGTAAGGCTGGGGGCGGTGTGTGGGTGTTAGTGAGGGTCAAGCTGGGTGCGGTGTGTGGGCGGTAGTGAGGGTCAGGCTGTGTGTGTTTTGTGGATGGCAGTGAGGGTCAGGCTGGGGGTGGTGTGTGGGTGTTAGTGAGTGTCAGGCTGGGTGCGGTGTGTGGGTGGTAGTGAGGGTCAGGCTGGGTGCGGTGTGTGGGTGGTAGTGAGGGTCAGGCTGGGGGCGGTGTGTGGGTGGCAGTGAGGGTCAGGCTGGGGGCGGTGTGTGGGTGTTAGTGAGGGTCAGGCTGGGTGCGGTTTGTGGGTGGCAGTGAGGGTCATGCTGGGTGCGGTGTGTGGGTGGCAGTGAGGGCCAGGCTGGGGGTGCTGTGTGGGTGTTAGTGAGTGTCAGGCTGGGTGCGGTGTGTGGGTGGTAGTGAGGGTCAGGCTGGGTGCGGTGTGTGGGTGGTAGTGAGGGTCAGGCTGGGGGCGGTGTATGGGTGGTAGTGAGGGTCAGGCTGGGTGCGGTGTGTTGGTGGCAGTGAGGGTCAGGCTGGGTGCTGTGTGTTTGTGGCAGTGAGGGTCAGGCTGGGGGCAGTGTGTGGGTGGTAGTGACGGTCAGGCTGGGTGCGGTGTGTGCGTGGCAGTGAGGGTCATTCTGGGTGCGGTGTTTGGCTGGTTGTGAGGGTCAGGCTGGGTGCGGTGTGTGCGTGGCAGTGAGGGTTAGGCTGGGTGCGGTGTGTGGACAGCAGTGAGGGTCAGGCTGGGTGCGGTGTGTGGGTGGCGGTGAGGGTCAGGCTGTGGGCGGTATGTTATTGCTGGTGAGGGTCAGGCTGGGGGCGGTGTGTGGGTGGCAGTGAGGGTCAGGCTGGGTGCGGTGTGTGGGTGGCGGTGAGGGTCAGGCTGTGGGCGGTATGTTGTTGCTGGTGAGGGTCAGGCTGGGGGCAGTGTGGGGTAGCAGTGAGGGTCAGGCTGGGGGCGGTGCGTGTGTGGGCGTGAGGGTCAGGCTGGGTGCGTTGTGTGAGTGGTAGTGAGGGTCAGGCTGGGTGCGGTGTGTGGGTTGTAGTGAGGGTCAGGCTGGGTGCGGTGTGTGGGTGGTAGTGATGGTCAGGCTGGGAGTGGTGAGTTGGTGGTAGTGAGGGTCTGGCTGGGTGCGGTGAGTGAGTGGCAGTGAGTGTCAGGCAGGGGGCAGTGTGTGCGTGGTAGTGAGGGTCCGGCTGGGGATGGTGTGTGGGTGGTAGTGAGGGTCAGGTTGGGAGCGATGTGTGGGTGGTAGTGAGAAGTCAGGCTGGGGATGGTGTGTGTGTGGTAGTGAGGGTCAGGTTGGGGGCGGTGTGTGGGTGGTAGTGAGGGTCAGGCTCGGTGCGGTGAGTGGGTGGCAGTGAGGGTCAGGCAGGGGGCAGTGTGTGGGTGGTAGTGAGGGTCAGGCTGGGGATGGTGTGTGGGTGGTAGTGAGGGTCAGGCTGGGGATGGTGTGTGGGTGGTAGTGAGGGTCAGGTTGGGGTCGGTGTGTGGGTGGTAGTGAGAGGACAGGCTGGGGTTGGTGTGTGGGTGGTAGTGAGGGTCAGGTTGGGGGCGGTGTGTGTGTTGGAGTGAGTGTCAGGTTGGGTGCGGTGTGTTGGTGGCAGTGAGGGTCAGCTTGGGTGCGGTGTGTTGGTGGCAGTGAGGGTCAGCTTGGGTGCGGTGTGTGGACGGCAGTGATGGTCAGGCTGGGTGCGGTGTGTTGGTGGTATTAAGGGTCAGCTTGGGTGCGGTGTGTGGGTGGCAGTGAGGGTAGGGCTGGGTGCGGTGTGTTGGTGGTAGTGAGGGTCAGGCTGGGGGCAGTGTGTGGGTGGGAGTGAGGGTCAGGCTGGGGGCAGTGTGTTGGTGGTAGTGAGGGTCAGGCTGGGGGCGGTGTGTGGGTGGTAGAGAGGGTCAGGCTGGGGGCGGTGTGTGGGTGGCAGTGAGGGCCAGGCTGGTGGTGGTGTGTGGGTGTTAGTGAGTGTCAGGCTGGGTGCGGTGTGTGGGTGGCAGTGAGGGTCAGGCTGGATGCGGTGTGTGGGTGGTAGTTAGGGTCAGGTTGGGTGCGGTGTGTGGGTGTTAGTGAGGGTCAGGCTGGAGGCGGTGTGTGGGTGTTAGTGAGGGTCAAGCTGGGGGCGGTGTGTGGGCGGTAGTGTGGGTCAGGCTGGGTGTGTTTTGTGGATGGCAGTGAGGGTCAGGCTGGGGGTGGTGTGTGGGTGTTAGTGAGTGTCAGGCTGGGTGCGGTGTGTGGGTGGTAGTGAGGGTCAGGCTGGGTGCGGTGTGTGGGTCATAGTGAGGGTCAGGCTGGGGGCGGTGTGTGGGTGGCAGTGACGTTCAGGCTGGGGGCGGTGTGTGGGTGTTAGTGAGGGTCAGGCTGGGTGCGGTGTGTGGGTGGCAGTGAGGTTCAGGCTGGGTGCGGTGTGTGGGTGGCAGTGAGGGCCAGGCTGGGGGTGGTGTGTGGGTCTTAGTGAGTGTCAGGCTGGGTGCGGTGTGTGGGTGGCAGTGAGGGTCAGGCTGGATTCGGTGTGTGGGTGGTAGTGAGGGTCAGGTTGGGTGCGGTATGTGGGTGTTAGTGAGGGTCAGGCTGGGGGCGGTGTGTGGGTGTTAGTGAGGGTCAAGCTGTGGGCGGTGTGTGGGCGGTAGTGAGGGTCAGGCTGGGTGTGTTTTGTGGATGGCAGTGAGGGTCAGGCTGGGGGCGGTGTGTGGGTGTTAGTGAGTGTCAGGCTGGGTGCGGTGTGTGGGTGGTAGTGATGGTCAGGCTGGGTGCGGTGTGTGGGTGTTAGTGACGGTCAGGCTGGGGGCGGTGTGTGGGTGGCAGTGAGGGTCAGGCTGGGGGCGGTGTGTGGGTGTTAGTGAGGGTCAGGCTGGGTGCGGTTTGTGGGTGGCAGTGAGGGTCAGGCTGGGTGCGGTGTGTGGGCGGTAGTGAGGGTCAGTCTGGGGGCAGTGGGTGGGTGGTAGTGAGGGTCAGGCTGGGTGCGGTGTGTGGATGGCGGTGTGGGTCAGGCTGGGTGAGGTGAGTGGGTGGTAGTGAGGGTCAGGCTGGCGGCGGTGTGTGGGTCGTAGTGAGCGTCAGGCTGGGGGCACTGTGCGGATGGCAGTGAGGGTCAGGTTGGGGGCGGTGTGTGGGTGGTAGTGAGGATCAGCCTGGGTGCGGTGTGTGGACGGCAGTGAGGGTCAGGCTGGGGGCGGTGTGTGGGTGGTAGTGCGGGTCAGGCTGGATGCGGTGTGTGGACGGCAGTGAGGATCAGGTTGGGGGCGGTGTGTGGACGGCAGTGAGGGTCAGGCTAGATGCGCTGTGTGGGTGGTAGTGAGGGTCAGGCTGGGGGCGGTGTGTGGGCGGCAATGAGGGTCAGGCTGGGGGCGGTGTGTGGGTGGTAGTGAGGGTCAGGCTGGGTGCGGTGTGTGGGTGGTAGTGAGGGTCAGGCTGGGGGCGGTGTGTGGGTGGCAGTGAGGGTCAGGCTGGGGGCGGTGTGTGGGTGGTAGTGAGGGTCAGGCTGGGTGAGGTGAGTGGGTGGTAGTGAGTGTCAGGCTGGGTGCGGTGTGTGGGTGGTAGTGAGGGTCAGGCTGGGTGAGGTGCGTGGGTGGTAGTGAGGGTCAGGCTGGGTGCGGGGTGTGGGTGGAAGTGAGGGTCAGGCTGGGTGCGGTGTGTGGGTGGCAATGAGGGTCAGGCTGGGTGCGTTGTGTGGGTGGTAGTGAGGGTCAGGCTGTGTGCGGTGTGTGGGTGGTCGTGAGGGTCAGGCTGGGGGCGGTGTGTGGGTGGTAGTGAGGGTCAGGCTGGGTGCGGTGTGTGGGTGGCAGTGAGGGTCAGGCTGGGGGCAGTGTGTGGGTGGTAGTGACGGTCAGGCTGGGTGCGGTGTGTGGGTGGCAGTGAGGGTCATTCTGGGTGCGGTGTTTGGCTGGTTGTGAGGGTCAGGCCGGGTGCGGTGTGTGCGTGGCAGTGAGGGTCAGGCTGGGTGCGGTGTGTGGGTGGCAGTGAGGGTCAGGCTGGGTGCGGTGTGTGGGTGGCGGTGAGGGTCAGGCTGTGGGCGGTATGTTATTGCTGGTGAGGGTCAGGCTGGGGGCAGTGTGGGGTGGCAGTGAGGGTCAGGCTGGGGGCGGTGCGTGTGTGGGCGTGAGGGTCAGGCTGGGTGCGTTGTGTGGGTGGTAGTGAGGGTCAGGCTGGGATGGAGTGTGGGTGGTAGTGAGGGTCAGGCTGGGTGCGGTGAGTTGGTGGTAGTGAGGGTCAGGCTGGGTGCGGTGAGTGAGTGGCAGTGAGTGTCAGGCAAGGGGCAGTGTGTGGGTGGTAGTGAGGGTCAGGCTGGGGATGGTGTGTGGGTGGTAGTGAGGGTCAGGTTGGGGGCGGTGTGTGGGTGGTAGTGAGAGGTCAGGCTGGGGATGGTGTGTGTGTGGTAGTGAGGGTCAGGTTGGGGGCGGTGTGTGGGTGGTAGTGAGGGTCAGGCTGGGTGCGGTGAGTGGTTGGCAGTGAGGGTCAGGCAGGGGGCAGTGTGTGTGTGGTAGTGAGGGTCAGGCTGGGGATGGTGTGTAGGTGTAGTGAGGGTCAGGCTGGGGATGGTGTGTGGGTGGTAGTGAGGGGCAGGTTGGGGTCGGTGTGTGGGTGCTAGTGAGGGTCAGGTTAGGGGCGGTGTGTGGGTGGGAGTGAGGGTCAGCTTGGGTGCGGTGTGTTGGTGGCAGTGAGGGTCAGCTTGGGTGCGGTGTGTGAACGGCAGTGATGGTCAGGCTGGGTGCGGTGTGTTGGTGGTATTAAGGGTCAGCTTGGGTGCGGTGTGTGGGTGGCAGTGAGGGTAGGGCTGGGTGCGGTGTGTTGGTGGTAGTGAGGGTCAGGCTTGGGGCAGTGTGTGGGTGGGAGTGAGGGTCAGGCTGGGGGCAGTGTGTTGGTGGTAGAGAGGATCAGGCTGGGGGTGGTGTGTGGGTGGTAGTGAGGGTCAGGCTGGGTGCGGTGTGTGGGTGGTAGTGAGGGTCAGGCTGGGGGCGGTGTGTGGATGGTAGTGAGGGTCAGGCTGGGTGCGGTGTGTGGGTGGTAGTGAGGGTCAGGCTGGGGGCGGTGTGTGGGTGGCAGTGAGGGTCTGGCTGGGGGCGGTGTGTGGGGGTAGTGTGGGTCAGGCTGGGTGCGGTGTGTGGGTGGCAGTGAGGGCCAGGCTGGGGGTGGTGTGTGGGTGTTAGTGAGTGTCAGGCTGGGTGCGGTGTGTGGGTGGCAGTGAGGGTCAGGCTGGATGCGGTGTGTGGGTGGTAGTGAGGGTCAGGCTGGGTGCGGTGTGTGGGTGTTAGTGATGGTCAGGCTGGGTGCAGTTTGTGGGTGGCAGTGAGGGTCAGGCTGGGTGCGGTGTGTGGGTGGGAGTGAGGGTCAGGCTGGGGGCAGTGGGTGGGTGGTAGTGAGAGTCAGGCTGGGTGCGGTGTGTGGTTGGCGGTGTGGGTCAGCCTGGGGGCGGTGTGTGGGTGGCAGTGAGTGTCAGGCTGGGGGCGGTGTGTGGGTGGTAGTGTGGGTCAGGCTGGGTGCCGTGTGTGGACGGCAGTGAGGGTCATGCTTGGTGAGGTGAGTGGGTGGTAGTGAGGGTCAGGCTGGCGGCGGTGTGTGGGTGGTAGTGAGGGTCAGGCTGGGGGCACTGTGCGGATGGCAGTGTGGGTCAGGCTGGGGGCGGTGTGTGGGTGGTAGTGAGGGTCAGGCTGGGGGCGGTGAGTGGGTGGCAGTGAGGGTCAGGCTGGGGGCGGTGTGTGGGTGGCAGTGAGGATCAGGCTGGGTGCTGTGTGTGGACGGCAGTGAGGGTCAGGCTGGGGGCGGTGTGTGGGTGGTAGTGAGGGTCAGGCTGGATGCGGTGTGTGGACGGCAGTGAGGGTCAGGTTGGGGGCGGTGTGTGGACGGCAGTGAGGGTCAGGCTAGATGCGCTGTGTGGGTGGTAGTGAGCGTCAGGCTGGGGGCGGTGTGTGGGCGGCAGTGAGGGTCAGGCTGGGAGCGGTGTGTGGGTGGTAGTGAGGGTCAGGCTGGGTGCGGTGTGTGGGTGGTAGTGCGGGTCAGTCTGGGGGCGGTGTATGGGTGGTAGTGAGGGTCAGGCTGGGTGCGGTGTGTGGGTGGTAGTGAGGGTCAGGCTGGGTGAGGTGAGTGGGTGGTAGTGAGTGTCAGGCTGGGTGCGGTGAGTGGGTGGTAGTGAGGGTCAGGCTGGGGGCGGTGTGTGGGCGGCAGTGAGGGTCAGGCTGGGGGCGGTGTGTGGGTGGTAGTGAGCGTCAGGCTGGGTGAGGTGAGTGGGTGGTAGTGCGGGTCAGGCTGAGCACTCCACAGCAATGAATTCCACAGGCCCACCACTCTCTGGCTGAAGAAATGTCTCCGCATTCCTGTTCTGAATTGATCCACCCTTTCCAACCATGTGGCCTGTCATATCCCTATATTAATTGTCTCGAGGTTTACAGCACAGAAAAAGGCTCTGTGGGCCATTGAGTCTATTTCAGTAAAGAAAACTATCATCAAACTATCCTAATCCATTTTCCAATACACAGTCATTCGCATCATCTATCATGGCATCGCAAGCATGCACCTAAATACATCTTAAATGTTTTCGGGATTTGTGTCTCCCACGCTGACAGACAGTGAGGTTTAGTGCAACTGTTGCTCGATGATGCCATCACCCACAGGAACACAGGGCAGCTGGGTCTGTGCAAACCAGAGATTGCCCCCACATTGGGAAGGATGGCAGGGTCCCCGAGAGGGGGCACAGGAGATTTACCAGGATGGTTCAAGGAATGGGAGATTTTTGTAGTGTGTTTTGGACTTTTTTTTACACGATTCATTTTTATGATATTGGTGTTTTTCATACTTAGAGAATATCCATCTACAATAGATGGACTCTCCTTCTCTCCCTCTCCCCTTGTGTGGTAACCTTCAGGTTAAACCCACCACCAGACATCTCTCCCTAATGAGAGAGCAGCCCTATTGTCTGGGAGGACAATGCTGCCTTTCCGTTTTACACAGTGATGTCACTGTACCCCGGGGGTGGGGAGAGGGAATGCTGAAGGTGGGGGATGGGACACCACTCAGGCACAGTGCCTTGTCCTGGAGGATGTTCACTTTCTTTAATATTGTTGGGGGCTGCACTGATGCAGGCAAGTGGGGAATGTTCCAACACAATCCTGATGTGGGCCTTATAGAGAGCAAACAGACATTGGGGAATCCGGGGTTTGGGGAAACTGAGCAGAGGAAATTGTGGCTGCACTGTGACAGAGGGGTTTAGAAATGTTACAGGTTATAATAATAAACCTTTCACCCATCGGCTCATTATACAAGGATTACAGGACACACATTGAATGTTTGGGAAGATCTATTGAGAGAATGGGATGATTCAAAGGAGAACTTTTATGCAGTAAATGGGAATGAGCTGGAACACAATCTTCACACACAGTGTGAGTATCCAGCTCCTGATGAATGCAATAATTCTGTCAGGGTTTGGCATTACAGTTACTGAGATTCCCATCTGAATGTCCACCTGTAATATCCTGTAATACAAGTTTATAAAATCCATCACTGTCAGTTTACGTTAGAAACTCACACCATCCCCTCCTCCTGGCCCAGGATGACTGGACACATTACCCCTTGTGGAGGGCAGCAGTCAGTTCAGGGGGAAATCTATGTGGGTTTCTAGGAGTTTCCAACTTGGGACTTCATGTGACTGAACAGGGCAGATCTTTGACACATGGGACAGAATGTTCCAAGAGTCAGTGAGATGTGGAGAGCAGGATTTGCTGCTTCTTTTTTAACTTCTGTGCTGCCGCTGTGCCTCATCAATAAGACATGGGGGGTGAAAGGCTCTTGCAGCTCGATGGGCAAGTGGCCTCCATTCTGACCAATGGGCAGCAAGTTCCTCCTAGTCCTCCCATAGAGCAACACTGCACGCTTCCCACTGCCCAGGACAACCAGTTAACGTTTAGAAGAATTGGGTGGAATCTGTCAGAAAAGGCATAACTGTAAAGTTCTAAGAGGATTGGTAAATGTGAGAGATGCACAGGAGAAGGGGGCAACAAGTTGCCAGATGGAGTATAATTTGGGAAAATGGGAAGTTGGTCATTTTGGAGGGGATAGTAAGAGAACAGAGTGCTATTGACATGGTGGGAACTGTAGAAAGCTGCACCACAAAGGGACCAGGGGGGTCATTGTGGAGGAAACACAGAAAGCTAGATTCTGGGTCAGTCAAGGAATCAAGGGCTCTGTTTCAGATTCATCAAGTTTAAGGCAACACCGACACGGGTAAGGGGTTTCAGTAGCAATGGGACTGGGGTGAGGTGGAGACAAGCAACATTTTAAAGATTGGAATTCCTGGTGTTTGTTATTGTGTAGAATCTGATCAGAAGGTCACCTTGGGGTTACAGATATAACAGCAATGTTGTAAAGAGTGTAGTTCTACCTCAGACTGCACCCAGCGAGAGGGAGGGGCTCAGCAGTAAGGGAAAGTAATTTCTAATAGCATCTGAAGGCAACGGGTTTAACCATTACAATGTTTCATTGGAGAAAATGCAGCCAATCGAGTAGTGGGAATGTGGTCAGCAGTTTGATAACTGAATAACAGTGGAATAATGGAGAGGGATGATGGGGAGGGAGAGCTGGGCATTGTCAGTGTACATGTGAAACCTAACACGGTGCTTTTGGACGATATCACCTCCTGGCAGTGTGTAGGTGAGAAAAAGGAGGGGCCAAGGATAGATCCTTAGATTCCCTACAGTGTGGAAACAGTCCCTTCAGCCCAACATGTCCACACTGACCCTCCGAAGAGGAACACACCCAGACACATTCCCCTACATTTACCCCTGATTAATGCACCTAACATGACAGGCAATTTAGCATGGCCATTTCACCTAACCTGCACATCTTTGGTCTGTGGGAAGAAACCGGAGCACCCGGAGGAAACCCACGCAGACACAGGGAGGATGTGCAAACTCCACACACACAGTTGCCCGAGTCTGGAATTGAACCTTGGTCCCTGGTGCTGTGAGGCAGCAGTGCTCACCACTGAGCCACCGTGCTGGCCAACCCTTGAGGGACATCACATACAGGGATTTCAGAAAGGAAATCAGAGAGGGTATCACAGCTACAGAAGTTACTATGGTCGAGGAGGGTCTGCCTACTGAGTCAGTATGGGTGGAAATTAGGAACGGTAAGGGAGCAGTTACCTCATTGCCCCCCCCCCCCCCAAACAGCAGCAGGGAGACTGAGGAAAGCATAGATCGGCAGATTTTGGAAAAGTGTGAATGGAGTAGGGTTGTTGTAATGGGTGACTTTAACTTTCCCAATATTGATTGGAACGTCCTTCGAGCAGGTGGTTTGGATGGAGCTCTTTTTGTAAGGTGTGTTCAGGAGGGTTTCCTAACTCAGTACATTAAAGCGGCCGACGCGGGGAGAGGCCATTGGTGGGCCGACGAGGGGAGAGGGGATTTGGTGCTCGGCAATGAGCCTGGGCAGGTGTCAGATCTTGTGGTGGGAGAGCATTTTGGTGATAGTGACCACAACTGCCTCGCATTGTACATAGCTATGGAGAAGGAGAGAAGCATGTACAATGGGAGGGTATTTAATTGGGGAAAAGGATACTATGATACTATCAGACGTGGGTTAGGAAGCATGGACTGGGAGCAATTGTTCCATAGAAAGGGCACTATAGACATGTGGAGACGGTTTAAGGAACAGTTGTTGCGACTGATGCATAAATATGTTCCTCTGAGATAGGCAAGAAGGGGTAAGATAAAGGAACCTTGGATGACGAGAGCGGAGGAGCTTCTCGTCAAAATAAAGAAGGCCACTTACGTAAGGTGGAGGAAGCTAAGGTCTTGCTCAGCTCTAGAGGATTACAGGCAGGCGGGGAAGGAGCTCAAAAATGGTCTGAGGAGAGCCAGGAGGGAGCACGAGAAAGGCTTGGCAGGAAGGATTAGGGAGAATCCAAAGGCATTTTACACGTATGTGAGGGATAAGAGAATGATCAAATAAGGAGGAGAACCGATCAGGGATAGCATAGGGAACTTGTGTGTAGAGTCTGAGGGGGTACGGGGAGCCCTAAATGGGTTTTTTGCTTCTGTCTTTACTAAAGAAAAGGACCTTGTAGTGAATGAAACCATTGAGGAGCAGGTAAGCATGCTGGATCAGATAGAGATTGAGGAAGCTGATGTGCTGAAATTTTTGACGAATGTTAAGATGGACAAGTCTCCAGGGCCAGACCAGATTTGTCCTCGGCTGCTTTAGGAAGAGAGAAATGTGACGGCTTCGCCGCTTGCGAAGATCTTTGCATCCTCGCTCTCCACTGGAGTCGTACCTGAGGACTGGAGGGAGGCAAATGTAATTCCTCTCTTCAACAAAGGAAATAGGGAAATCCCCAGCAATTACAGACCAGTCAGTCTCACGTCTGTCGTCTGCAGGGTGTTAGAAAGGATTCTGAGGGATAGGATTTATGACCCTCTGGAAGAGCGTGGTTTGATTAAATGCAGTCAGCACGGCTTTGTGAGGGGCAGGTCATGCCTCACAAATCTTATTGAGTTCTTTGAGAATGTTACTAGACAAGTTGATGAGGGTCGAGCGGTGGATGTTGTGTATCTGGACTTCAATAAGGCATTTGATAAGGTTCCCCATGGTAGGCTCATTCAGAAGGTCAGGAGGAATGGGATACAGGGAAATGTAACTGTCTGGATACAGAATTAGCCGGTCGACAGAAGACGGCGAGTGGTAGTGGAAGGAAAGTATTCTGCCTGGAAGTCAGTGGTGAGTGGTGGGCTCTGTCCTTGGGCCTCTACTCTTTTTTTTAACTTTGATTAATGACTTGGATGAGGGGATTGAAGGATGGGTCAGCAAGTTTGCAGACAACACAAAGGTTGGAGGTGTCGTTGACAGTGTAGAGGGCTGTTGTAAGCTGCAGCGGGACATTGACAGGATGCAGAGATGGGCTGAGAGGTGGCAGATGGAGTTCAACCTGGATAAATGTGAGGTGATGCATTTTGGAAAGTCGAATTTGAAAGCTGAGTACAGGATTAAGGCAGTGCGAAGGAACAGAGAGATCTTGGTGTGCACGTACATAGATCCCTTAAAATGGCCACCCAAGTGTGCAGAGTTGTTCAGAAAGCATATGGTGTTTTGGCTTTCATTAACAGGGGAATTGAGTTTAAGAGTCGTGAGATCTTGTTGCAGCTCCACAAAACTTTGGTTAGACAGCACTTGGAATACTGTGTCCAGTTCTGGTCACCCTATTATAGGACAGATGTGGATGCTTTGGAGAGGGTTCAGAGGAGGTTTACCAGGATGCTGCCTGGAATAGGTGGCTTATCTAACGAAGAGAGGTTGACTGAGCTTGGACTTTTTTCATTGGAAAAAAGAAGAAAGTGAGGGGACCTAATTGAGTTATACAAGATAATGAGAGGCATAGATAGAGTCGATAGCCAGAGACTATATCACAGTGCAGAAATGACTAACACGAGAGGTCATAGTTTTAAGCTGTTTGGCGGAAAGTATAGAGGGGATGTCAGAGGTGGGTTCTTTACACAGAGAGTTCTGCGAGCATGGAATGCGTTGCCAGCAGCAGTTGTGGAAGCGAAGTGGGAACATTTAAGAGACTGCTGGATCTGTATATGGTCACAGACATTTGAGGGTCCGTACATTAGGTTTACCTTACATGAGGATCAATGCTCAGCACAACATCGTGGACTGAAGGGCCTGTTCTGTGCTGTACTGTTCTATGTTCTATGATCTATGAAGTGTATCTGTACCTTGCGACCCTCTGCACCCTGTACTGACAGATAGTGCTCCCTCAATACCTTAGAAACGATCCCCTCAGTAAGTTTATCCCCAGATCACCTCGAGAAAACATCATACCCTCAACATCTCAGAAAGTAAACCTGTTACCCCCTTGGACCTTGATCATTCCCAAACCTGTTCTCACTGCGATGACCCACAGCCTCCCCCCACGGCCCAGAACATTATTTGAGTCTCTGGATTGATCATTCGGCCCATCAGGTTCACACTGACCCTCGTCAGAGCATCCTATTACCCCCCCAACACCGCATCCCCCTACCCCCGCCCCATCCCAGGAACCCTTCATTCCTCTGGCTAATCCACCTAGCCTGCACATCTTTGGACAGTGACACGGGGAGAATGTGCCAACTCCACACAGACAGTCGCCCGAGGCTGGAATCGAACCCGGGTGGGGTGAGGCAACACTGAGCCCCCCTGACAATCCCACCATCTCCTCCCCACTGGTGACCGTTTGATGTGTATACCCGGTGAGTATCTAACTTGTCTCGTGTTTATTTAAGAAAGATTATAGATAAGGGCAATGTCTCCACCAGCTCAAGATGCTTGATCCCCCTTGAAAAAATATTTATATCAATTTCAAAAAGAGACTTTATTCACAAAAAAACTCTCCGTACAAACACAGTCACTAAAGTTCAGTTCTGTACAGTCTGTACAACAAGTCTTTGCCATGACATATACACTCCCCTTGGCTGATTAACTGAAATGTTAGGCCTGAGCTGTTCCTTCTGAATTAACATCACAAAGTTACATTGATAAGGATCTTTGTGAAGTGCCTGTGTTCTGTATCTGTTCTCCCATGTACCCCGCCCTCCGAATACAACACCTTATAAAGCTTTAAACCTGTTTGTCAACTTTCAGCAGAAGCAGCCTCAGGGCATTGAGCACAGACTGAATGACTCAGTGACGCTTGGATCAGGTCAGATCAAATTCTCAAGCAAACAGATGGCTGGGGATATTCAGTAACAACGGTGAGGAGAGAGAGGAACAATTCACATTTCAAGTGACCCTTCCTCAAAACGGTCTGTTCTGAAGGAGCTTTCCCGCAGAAATCACTGGATTGAAAGGTGAACTCTGTCTGTCTCTTTCTCCCTCTCCCATCAGAGATGCTGCCGGACATGCTGAGCTTCTTCAGCAATCTCTGTATTGATGTTTCAGGTCTCCAGCGGGTCCGTACAGATTGGTTTTAGGGTTGAATTCTCAAGCTTGCTCTGTTCAAGGGATTGAACCCTCTGCTACAAAGGGGGGTCAGTTACCTCTCTCTGCCCCCTTTCTCTGTCCCTCTCTCTCTGTCCCCCTCTCTCTGTTTCCCCTCTCGCTGTCTCCCCTCTCTCTATCTCCCCATCTCTGTGCCCCCCTCTCTCTATCCACCCCCTCTCTGTCACCCTCTCTCTGTCCCCCTCTCTCTGCTCCCCTGTCTCTGTCCCCTTCTCTCTGCCCCCTTCTCTCTGTTCGCCCCTCTCTGTCCTCTCTTTCTCTCCCCCTTCTTTCTCTGGCCCCTTCTCTGTCCCATTCTCTCTCGGACCACCATCTCTCTGTCCCCCCTCTCTCTGTCACCACTCTCTCTGTCCCCCCCTCTCTCTGTCCCCACTCTCTCTGATCCCCCTCTCTCTGTCCCCCCCTCTCTGTCCCCACTCTCTCTGATCCCCCTCTCTCTGTCCCTCTCTATATGTCTCTTTTTCTCTGTCCCTTTCACTCTGCCCCCTCTCTTTGTCCCCCTCTTTCTGACACCTTCTCTCTGTCCCCTTCACTCTGTCCCCTACTCTCTGTCACCCCTCTCTCTCCCTGCTCTCTCTGTACCCGCTCTATGTTCCTCCTCCTCTCTCTACCCCGTCTCCGTGCCCCCTTTCTCTACCCCCTCTCTCTATCCCCACTCTCCCTGAATCCCTCTCTCTGACCCCTTTAACCCCGTCTCTCTGACCCCCTGTCTCTGTTCCCCCTCTCTGTCACCCCTCTCTCTGTCCCTCTCTCTGCTACCGCTCTCTCTGTTAGCGCTCTCTCTGTCCCCTCTCTCTGTCACCCCTCTCTCTGTCACCCTTCTCTCTGTCCCCCTCTCTCTCTGTCCCCCTCTCTCTGTCCCTCTCTCTCTGTCGCCCTCTCTCTGTCCCCACTCTCTCTGACCCCTCTCTCTGTCCCCTCTCTCTGTCCCCTCTCTCTGTCCCCCTCTCTCTCTGTCTCCCCTCTCTCTGTCCCCACTCTCTCTGTCCCCCTATCTGTGTCCCCACGTCTCTCCGTCACCCTCTCTCTGTCCCCCTCTCTCTGTCCCCGCTCTTTCTGACCCCTCTCTCTGTCCCCCCTCTCTCTGTCCCCTCTCTCTCTGTCCCTCTCTCTCTGTCTCCCCCTCTCTCTATCCCCCTCTCTCTGTCTCCCCCTCTCTCTGTCCCCCCTCTCTCTGTCCCCCCTCTCTCTGTCCCCTCTCTCTCTGTCCCCACTCTCTCTGTCCCCCTATCTGTGTCCCCACGTCGCTCCGTCACCCTCTCTCTGTCCCCCTCTCTCTGTCCCCGCTCTTTCTGACCCCTCTCTCTGTCTCCCCCTCTCTCTGTCCCCCCTCTCTCTGACCCCCCTCTCTCTGTCCCCCCTCTCTCTGTCCCCTCTCTCTATGTCCCCCTCTCTCTGTCCCCTCTCTCTCTGTCCCCTCTCTCTTTGTCCCCCTCTCTCTGTCCCCTCTCTCTCTGTCCCCTCTCTCTCTGTCCCCTCTCTCTCTGTCCCCTCTCTCTGTCACCCCTCTCTCTGTCACCCTTCTCTCTGTCCCCCTCTCTCTCTGTCACCCCTCTCTCTGTCAACCCTCTCTCTGTCCCTCTCTCTCTGTCGCCCCATCTTGGTCACCCCTCTCTCTGTCCACCTCTCTCTGTCCCCTCTCTCTCTGACCCCTCTCTCTCTGTCCCCCTCTCTCTGTCCCCTCTCTCTCTGTCCCCCTCTCTCTGTCCCCTCTCTCTCTGACCCCTCTCTCTGTCCCCTCTCTCTGTCCCCTCTCTCTGTCCCCTCTCTCTCTGTCTCCCCCTCTCTCTGTCCCCACTCTCTCTGTCCCCCTATCTGTGTCCCCACGTCTCTCCGTCACCCTCTCTCTGTCCCCCTCTCTCTGTCCCCGCTCTTTCTGACCCCTCTCTCTGTCCCCCCTCTCTCTGTCCCCTCTCTCTCTGTCCCTCTCTCTCTGTCTCCCCTCTCTCTGTCCCCCCTCTCTCTGTCTCCCCCTCTCTCTGTCCCCCTCTCTCTGTCCCCCCTCTCTCTGTCCCCTCTCTCTCTGTCCCCACTCTCTCTGTCCCCCTATCTGTGTCCCCACGTCTCTCCGTCACCCTCTCTCTGTCCCCCTCTCTCTGTCCCCGCTCTTTCTGACCCCTCTCTCTGTCTCCCCCTCTCTCTGTCCCCCCTCTCTCTGACCCCCCTCTCTCTGTCCCCCCTCTCTCTGTCCCCTCTCTCTCTATCCCTCTCTCTCTGTCTCCCCCTCTCTCTGTCCCCCCTCTCTGTCTCCCCCTCTCTCTGTCCCCCCTCTCTCTGTCCCCCCTCTCTCTGTCCCCTCTCTCTCTGTCCCCACTCTCTCTGTCCCCCTATCTGTGTCCCCACGTCTCTCCGTCACCCTCTCTCTGTCCCCCTCTCTCTGTTCCCGCTCTTTCTGACCCCTCTCTCTGTCTCCCCCTCTCTCTGTCCCCCCTCTCTCTGACCCCCCTCTCTCTGTCCCCCCTCTATCTGTCCCCTCTCTCTCTGTCCCCCTCTCTCTGTCCCCTCTCTCTCTGTCCCCTCTCTCTCTGTCCCCTCTCTCTCTGTCCCCCTCTCTCTGTCCCCTCTCTCTGTCCCCTCTCTCTCTGTCTCCCTCTCTCTGTCCCCGCTCTCTCTGTCCCCTCTCTCTCTGTCCCCTCTCTCTCTGTCCCCTCTCTCTGTCCCCTCTCTCTCTGTCACCCTCTCTCTGTCCCCCTCTCTCTGTCTCCCCCTCTCTCTGTCTCCCCTCTCTCTTTCTCTCCTCACTCTGCCCCCCACGTCCCTCTCTCTCTGTCGTATCTCTCTGTCCACCCTCTCTCTGTCCCCTCTCTCTCTGTCCCCCTCTCTCTGTCCCCCTCTCTCTGTCCCCTCTCTCTCTGTCCCCACTCTCTCTGTCCCCCTATCTGTGTCCCCACGTCTCTCCGTCACCCTCTCTCTGTCCCCCTCTCTCTGTCCCCGCTCTTTCTGACCCCTCTCTCTATCCCCCTCCCTCTGTCCCCCTCTCTCTGTCCCCCTCTCTCTGTCCCCGCTGTTTCTGACCCCTCTCTCTATGCCCCTCTCTCTGTCTCCCTCTCTCTTTCTCTCCTCACTCTGCCCCCACGTCCCTCTCTCTCTGTCGTATCTCTCTGTCCACCCTCTCTCTGTCCCCCCTGACCCCTTCTCTCTGTCCCCCTTTGTCCCCTCCTCACTGTCCCCCCCTCTCTGTCCGCCCTCACTCTCTGTGCCCCCCTCTCTATCTCCCCCCTCTCTGTCCCCTCCTCTCGGTCCCTCTCTCTCTGAAGCCTCGCTCTGACCGCCCTCTCTCCCTGTCCCCCCATTTCTGTCCCCCTCTCTCTGTCCTCCTCTCTCTGTCCGCCCTGTCCCTCCCTCTGTCTCCTCTCTCTGACCCCACGCTCTGTTCCCCCCTCTCTGTTTCCCACTCTCTCTGTCCCCCCTGTCTCTGTCCCCCCTCTCTCTGTCCCACCCTCTCTGTAAATCCTCTCTTTGACCCCCTCACTGTCCCCTTCTCTCTATACCCCCTCTGTCTGCCCTCTCTCTGTACCCCCTCGCTCTGTCTCCCTGGTCTCTGTCCCCCTTCTCTCTGTCCGCCTTCCTCTTTGTTCTGCCTCTCTCTGTGCCCCCTCTCACTGTCCCCCTCTCCCTGAACCCCTCTCGCTGCCTCCCTATGACCCATCTCTCAGTCCCCTGTCTATCTGTCTCCCATCTCTGTCTCCCACGCTGTGCCCCTCTCTCTGTTCCCCCCTCTCTCTGGTCACCCTCTCTCTGTCCTCTTCTTACTGTCCCTCTCTCTCTATCCCCACTCTCTTTGCCCCACTCTCTCTGTCCCCTTCTCTCTGTCCCCTCTCTCTGCCCCCTCTCTCTGTCCCATACTCTCTGCCCTCCACTCCGATCACCTCTCTCTGTCCCCACGTCTCTCTGTCCCCCCTCTCTCTATCCCCACGCCACTCTGTCCCCAATCTCTCTGTCCCCCACCTCTGTCCGCCCTCTCCGTCCCCTCTCTCTGTTCCCCTCTCTCTGTCCACCTCTTTCTGTCCCCCTCTCTCTATCCCCCTCTCTTTGCCCCCCTCTCTCTGTCCTCCTCTCTCTGTCCCCCTCTCTCTGTACCCCCTTTCTGACCCCCCTCTCTCCTTACCACCTCTCTCTGTCCCCCATGTCTCTGTACCACCTCTATTTCCCCCCGTGTCCCCCGCTCTGTTTTCCATCTCTCTTAACCACTCTCTGTCCCGCTCTCTCTGTCACCCACTCTCTGCCACCCACTCTCTGTCCCCCACTCTCTGCCCCCCACTCCGATCCCCCCATCCCCTCTCTCCGTCCCCACGTCTCTCAATCCCCCTCTTTCTGTCCCCCTCTCTCTGTCTCCCTTTCTCTGTCCCCCTCTCTCTGTTCCCCCTCTCTCTGTCCCCACTCTCTCTGTCCCCTCTCTCTGTCCCCACTCTCTCTGTCCCCCCTCTCTCTGTCCCCACGTCTCTCTGTCACCCTCTCTCTGTCCCCCTCTCTCTGTCCCGGCTCTTTCTGACCCTTCGCTCTGTCCCCCTCTCTCTGTCTCCCTCTCACTGTCTCTCCTCACTCTTCTCCCCACGTTCCTCTCTCTCTGTCGTCCCTCTCTGTCCACCCTCTCTCTGTCCCCCCTGACACCTCCTCTCTGTCCCCCCTTTGTCTCCTTCTCACTGTTCCCCCCCACTCTGTCCGCCTTCACTCTCTGTGCCCCCCTCGCTATCTCCCCCCTCTCTGTCCCCTCCTCTCGGTCTCTCTCTCTCTGTAGCCTCTCTCTGTCCACCCTCTCTCCCTGCCCCCCCATCTCTGTCCCACTCTCTCTATCCCCCACCTCTGTCCGCCCTCTCCGTCCCCTCTCTCTGTTCCCCTCTCTCTGTCCACCTCTTTCTGTCCCCCTCTCTTTGTCCCCCCTCTCTCTCTGTCCTCTTCTCTGTGACCCCATCTCTCTGTCCTCCTCTCTCTATCCCCCTCTCTCTGTCCCCCTTGCGCTGTCCCCCTCTTTCTGTCCCCTCTCTTTGTCCCCCCTCTCTCTGTCCTCCTCTCTGTGACCCCATCCCTCTGTCCCCCTCTCTCTGTCCCCCCTCTCTGACCCCCCTCTCTCCTTACCACCTCTCCCTGTCCCCCATGTCTCTGTACCACCTCTATTTCCCCCCGTGTCCCCCGCTCTGTTTTCCATCTCTCTTAACCACTCTCTGTCCCCCACTCTCTGTCCCCACTCTCTGCCACCCACTCTCTGTCCCCACTCTCTGCCACCCACTCTCTGTCCCACACTCTGATCTCCCCCATCCCCTCACTCCGTCCCCACGTCTCTCAATCCCCCTCTTTCTGTCCCCCTCTCTCTGTCTCCCTTTCTCTGTCCCCCTCTCTCTGTTCCCCCTCTCTCTGTCCCCACTCTCTCTGTCCCCACTCTCTCTGTCCCCACTCTCTGTCCCCCTATCTCTGTCCCTGCTCTTTCTGACCCCTCTATCTATCCCCCTCTCTGTCTCCCTCTCTCTGTCTCTCCTCACTCTGCCCCCAATGTCCCTCTCTCTCTGTCGTCCCTCTCTGTCCACCCTCTCTCTGTCCCCCGACCCCTTCACTATGTCCCCCTTTTGTCCCCTCCTCACTGTCCCCCCATCTCTGTCTGCCCTCACTCTCTGTGCCCCCCTCTCTATCTCCCCCCTCTCTGTCCCCCCATCTCTGTCCCCCTCTCTCTGTGCCCCTCTCTCTGTCCGCCCTCTCTCCCTGTCCCCCCATTTCTGTCCCCCTCTCTCTGTCCCCCTCTCTGTCCCCCCATCTCTGTCCCCCTCTCTCTGTGCCCCTCTCTCTGTCCGCCCTCTCTCCCTGTCCCCCCATTTCTGTCCCCCTCTCTCTGTCCCCCTCTCTCTGTCCGCCCTCTCTCCCTGTCCCCCTCTCTCTGTCCCCCTCACTCTATCCCTCTCTCTGTACCCCCTCCTGTCCACCCTCTCTCCCTAAACCCATCTCTCTGTCCCCCTCTCTCTGTTCCCCTTCTCTGTGCCTCCCTTCTATCTCCCGCTCGCTCTGTCCACCTCTGTCTGTCCCCATTCTCTCTGTCCCCACTCTCTCTGTCCCCCTTTTACTGTCCCCCTCTCTCTATCCCCCTCTCTCTATCCCCCTCTCTCTATCCCCCTCTCTCTGTTCCCCTCTCTCTGTCTCCCTTCGCTCTGTCCCCCCTCTCAGTCCTCCCTCTCTGTCCTCCTCTCTCTGTCCACCCTCTCCCTCCCTCTGTCTCCTCTCTCTGACCCCACGCTCTGTCCCACCCTCTCTGTAAATCCTCTCTTTGACCCCCTCACTGTCCCCTTCTCTCTATACCCCCTCTGTCTGCCCTCTCTCTGTACCCCCTCGCTCTGTCTCCCTGATCTCTGTCCCCCCTTCTCTCTGTCCGCCTTCCTCTTTGTTCCGCCTCTCTCTGTTCCCCCTCTCACTGTCCCCCTCTCCCTGAACCCCTCTCTCTGCCCCCTATGACCCATCTCTCAGTCCCCTGTCTATCTGTCTCCCATCTCTGTCTCCCACGCTGTGCCCCTCTCTCTGTGCCCCTCTCTCTGTTCCCCCTCTCTCTGGTCACCCTCTCTCTGTCCTCTTCTCTCTGTCCCTCTCTCTCTATCCCCACTCTCTTTGCCCCCCTCTCTCTGTCCCCCTCTCTCTGTCCCCCTCTCTCTGTCCCATACTCTCTGCCCCCACTCCGATCCCATCTCTCTGTCCCCCACTCTCTGTCCCCCACTCTCTGCCCTCCACTCCGATCACCTCTCTCTGTCCCCACGTCTCTCTGTCCCCCCTCTCTCTATCCCCACGCCACTCTGTCCCCAATCTCTCTGTCCCCCACCTCTGTCCGCCCTCTCCGTCCCCTCTCTCTGTTCCCCTCTCTCTGTCCACCTCTTTCTGTCCCCCTCTCTCTATCCCCCTCTCTTTGCCCCCCTCTCTCTGTCCTCCTTTCTCTGTCCCCCTCTCTCTGTACCCCCTTTCTGAACCCCCCTCTCTCCTTACCACCTCTCTCTGTCCCCCATGTCTCTGTACCACCTCTATTTCCCCCCGTGTCCCCCGCTCTGTTTTCCATCTCTCTTAACCACTCTCTGTCCCCCTCTCTCTGTCACCCACTCTCTGCCACCCACTCTCTGTCCCCCACTCTCTGCCCCTCACTCCGATCCCCCCATCCCCTCTCTCCGTCCCCACGTCTCTCAATCCCCCTCTTTCTGTCCCCCTCTCTCTGTCTCCCTTTCTCTGTCCTCCTCTCTCTGTTCCCCCTCTCTCTGTCCCCACTCTCTCTGTCCCCCCCTATCTCTGTCCCCACTCTCTCTGTCCCCACGTCTCTCTGTCACCCTCTCTCTGTCCCCCTCTCTCTGTCCCGGCTCTTTCTGACCCTTCGCTCTGTCCCCCTCTCTCTGTCTCCCTCTCACTGTCTCTCCTCACTCTTCTCCCCACGTCCCTCTCTCTCTGTCGTCCCTCTCTGTCCACCCTCTCTCTGTCCCCCCTGACACCTCCTCTCTGTCCCCCCTTTGTCTCCTACTCACTGTCCCCCCCACTCTGTCCGCCTTCACTCTCTGTGCCCCCCTCGCTATCTCCCCCCTCTCTGTCCCCTCCTCTCGGTCTCTCTCTCTCTGTAGCCTCTCTCTGTCCACCCTCTCTCCCTGCCCCCCCATCTCTGTCCCACTCTCTCTGTCCCCCACCTCTGTCCGCCCTCTCCGTCCCCTCTCTCTGTTCCCCTCTCTCTGTCCACCTCTTTCTGTCCCCCTCTCTTTGTCCCCCCTCTCTCTCTGTCCTCTTCTCTGTGACCCCATCTCTCTGTCCTCCTCTCTCTATCCCCCTCTCTCTGTCCCCCTTGCGCTGTCCCCCTCTTTCTGTCCCCTCTCTTTGTCCCCTCTCTCTCTGTCCTCCTCTCTGTGACCCCATCCCTCTGTCCCCCTCTCTCTGTCCCCCCTCTCTGACCCCCCTCTCTCCTTACCACCTCTCCCTGTCCCCCATGTCTCTGTACCACCTCTATTTCCCCCCGTGTCCCCCGCTCTGTTTTCCATCTCTCTTAACCACTCTCTGTCCCCCACTCTCTGTCCCCACTCTCTGCCACCCACTCTCTGTCCCCACTCTCTGCCACCCACTCTCTGTCCCACACTCTGATCCCCCCATCCCCTCACTCCGTCCCCACGTCTCTCAATCCCCCTCTTTCTGTCCCCCTCTCTCTGTCTCCCTTTCTCTGTCCCCCCTCTCTGTTCCCCCTCTCTCTGTCCCCACTCTCTCTGTCCCCCCAATCTCTGTCCCCACTCTCTCTGTCCCCACTCTCTCTGTCACCCTCTCTCTGTCCCCCTCTCTCTGTCCCTGCTCTTTCTGACCCCTCTCTCTATCCCCCTCTCTCTGTCTCCCTCTCTCTGTCTCTCCTCACTCTGCCCCCCATGTCCCTCTCTCTCTGTCGTCCCTCTCTGTCCACCCTCTCTCTGTCCCCCGACCCATTCTCTATGTCCCCCTTTTGTCCCCTCCTCACTGTCCCCCCATCTCTGTCTGCCCTCACTCTCTGTGCCCCCCTCTCTATCTCCCCCCTCTCTGTCCCCCCATCTCTGTCCCCCTCTCTCTGTGCCCCTCTCTCTGTCCGCCCTCTCTCCCTGTCCCCCCATTTCTGTCCCCCTCTCTCTGTCCCCCTCTCTCTGTCCGCCCTCTCTCCCTGTCCCCCTCTCTCTGTCCCCCTCACTCTGTCCCTCTCTCTGTACCCCCTCCTGTCCACCCTCTCTCCCTAAACCCATCTCTCTGTCCCCCTCTCTCTGTTCCCCTTCTCTGCGCCTCCCTTCTATCTCCCGCTCGCTCTGTCCACCTCTGTCTGTCCCCACTCTCTCTGTCCCCACTCTCTCTGTCCCCCTTTTACTGTCCCCCTCTCTCTATCCCCCACTCTCTATCCCCCTCTCTCTATCCCCCTCTCTCTGTTCCCCTCTCTCTGTCTCCCTTCGCTCTGTCCCCCTCTCAGTCCTCCCTCTCTGTCCTCCTCTATCTGTCCGCCCTCTCCCTCCCTCTGTCTCCTCTCTCTGACCCCACGCTTGTCCCACCTTCTCTGTCCCCCATCTCTGTCCCCCCTCTCACTGTCCCCCTCTCCCTGAACCCCTCTCTCTGCCCCCCCTGACCCCTCTCTCAGTCCCCTGTCTATCTGTCTCCCATCTCTGTCTCCCACGCTGTGCCCCTCTCTCAGTGCCCCTCTCTCATTGCCCCTCTCTCTGTCCTCCTCTTACTGTCCCTCTCTCTCTATCCCCATTCTCTTTGCCCCCCTCTTACTGTCCCCCTCTCTGTGCCTTCCTCTCTCTGCCCCCTCTCTCTGTCCCCCCTCTCTGTCCTCCCTCTCTGTCCTCCCTCTCTGTCCCCCCCGTCTCTGTCCGTCCTCTCTTTGTCCCCCCTCACTGTTCCCTTCTCACTGTCCCCCTCTGTCTGCACTCTCTCTGTGCCCCCTCGCTCTGTCTCCCTGATCTCTGTCCCCGCTTCACTCTGTCCCCCTTCCTCTTTGTTCCCCCTCTCTCTGTTCCCCCCTCTCTCTGACTCCCCTCTCTCTGTCCCCCCTCTCTCTGGCCCCCTCTCTGTGCCACCCGCTTTCTATCACCCGCTTGCTCTGTCCACCTCTGTCTGTCCCCCCACTCTCTATCCCCCCTCTCTCTGTCCTCCTCTTACTGTCCCTGTCTCTCTATCCCCCCTCTCTCTGTCCCCCTTTTACAGTCCCCCTCTCTCTGTCCCACCGCTCTCTGTCCCCCCCTCTCTGTCCGCCCCCTCCCACCTCTGTCTCCTCTCTCTGACCTCTCTCTCTGTTCCACCCTCTCTGTCACCCTCTCTCTGTCCCCCCTCTCTGTCCTCCTTCTTTGTCCCACCCTCTCTGTTCCCCCCTCTCTGTTCCCCCTCTCTTTGTCCCCACCCTCACTGTCCCCTTCTATCTGTGCCCCCTCGCTCTGTCTCCCTGATCTCTGTCCCCGCTTAACTCTGTCCCCCTTCCTCTTTGTTCCCCCTCTCTCTGTCCCCCTCTCACTGTGCCCCTCTCTCTGTGTCCCCTCTCTCTGTCGCCTCTCTCTCTGTCCCCTCTTTCTCTGTCCCCTTCTCTCTGTCCCATTCTCTCGTTTCCCCTCTCCCTGTACCCTTCTCTCTGTCCCCTTCTCTCTCGGCCCCTTCTCTCTCTGCCCCGTCTCTCTCTGACCCCCCTCTCACTGTCCCTCCTCTCTCTGTCCCCACTCTCTCAGTGTCCCCTCTCTCTGTGTTCCCTCTCTCTGTCCCACCTCTCGCTATCTCCCTCTCTCTCTGTCACCCCTCTCTCTTTCCCCCTCTTTGTCCCCTTCTCTCTGTCCTGCCCCTCTGTCCCCTTCTCACTGTCTCCCCTCTCTGTCTCGGTGGACAGAGAGAGGTGGTAAGGAGAGTGGTGGGTCAGAGGGGGGGTACAGAGAGAAAGGGACATATAGAGAGGGACAGAGAGACGGGAATAGAGAGGGGGGGAAAGAGAGAGGGGTCAGAGAGAGGGGGACAGAGAGAGGGGGACAGAGAGAGGGGTACAGTAAGAGGGGAATGCAGGGAGGGGTTCAGGGAGAGTGGGTACAGAGAGAGGGAGGTAGAGAGAGTGGGCACAGAGAGGTGTGTCCAGAGAGGACGGGGGAAACGAGAATGGGGACAGAGAGAGACACAGGGGGGGACAGTGAGAGGTGGGTGACTGAGAGTGGGGGACAGAGAGAGAGGGACAGTTGAGGGGGTCAGAGAGTGGGGGACAGAGTGGGAGAGGGACAGAGAGTGGGGTGACGGAGAGACGGGGACAGAGAGAGAGAGGCGAGAGACAGAGGGGGAACAGTGAGAGGCATACAGAGAGAGCGGAAACAGAGAGAAGGGAACAGAGAGAGAGGGACACAGTCAGGGGGACAGACAGTGGGACAGAGAGAGGGGTGACAGAGAGAGGGGTGACAGAGAGAGGGGTGACAGAGGGAGGGTGACAGAGAGAGGGGTGACAGAGAGAGGGGTGACAGAGGGAGGGGTGACAGAGAGCAGGGCAGAGGGAGAGGCGGGGGTCAGAGAGGGGGGACAGTGTGGGGGATGGGGGGAGACAGATGGGGAATGGGGGCACAGGGGGAACAGAGAGTGGTTAAGAGTGATGGAAAACAGAGAGCGGGTGTCACGGGGGGGACATAGAGGGAGGTACAGAGACACGGGAGACAGAGAGAGGTCGGAGAGAGAGAGGGGGGGCGGATGGGGGTCAGAGGGGAGGTACAGAGAGAGGGGGATAATGGTTGGGGGCAGAGAGAGGGGGAAAAGGAGAGGGTTCGATAGAGAGAGTGGGGACCGAGAGAGGGGGCCAGAGAAAGAGGCCGCCTCTCCCTGAACCCCTCTCTCTGCCCTCCTACGACCCCTCTCTCGGTTCCCCCATCTCTCTGTGTCTCCCAGCTCTGTCTCCCATCTCTGTCCCCATCTCTCTGTGCCCCCTCTC
>NW_026867806.1:1208906-1269656 GCF_020745735.1 Hemiscyllium ocellatum
GGAGAGTGACAGAGAGAGGGCGACAGAGAGAGGGCGACAGTAAGAGGGGGACAGTAAGAGGGGAACAGAGAGATTGGCCCCAGAAAGAGCGGGACAGAGCGAGCGGAGGCTGGAGAGGGGACACAGAGACGGGGAACAGAGACAGGGGGTCAGAGAGACGGGGTTAAAGGGGTCAGAGAGAGGGATTCAGGGAGAGTGGGAATAGAGAGAGGGGGTAGAGAGAGGAGGAGAAAGATAGAGCGGGTACAGAGAGAGCAGGGACAGTGGGGGGTGACAGAGAGAGGGTGACAGAGGGAAGGGGACAGAGAGAAGGTGTCAGAAAGTGGGGGACAGAGAGAGGGGGCAGAGTGAAAGGGACAGAGAAAAAGAGACATATAGAGTAGGACAGAGAGAGGGTATCAGAGAGAGTGGGGACAGAGAGAGGGGTGTCAGAGAGAGAGAGGGGGTCAGAGAGAGGGGTGAGAGAGAGAGGGTTGACAGAGAGAGAGGGAAAGAGAGAGGGGGGACAGAGTGAGAGGGACAGAGAGAGTGGGGACAGAGAGAGGGAGACAGAGAGAGAGCGACAGAGAGTGGGGGATCAGAGAGAGAGGGGACAGAGAGAGGGGGACAGAGAGAGGGGTGACAGAGAGAGGGGTGACAGAGAGAGGGGGACAAGAGAGAGGGGACATAGAGAGGGGAACAGAGAGAGGGGTGACAGAGAGAGAGAGGGGGTCAGAGAGAGGGGTGAGAGAGAGAGGGTTGACAGAGAGAGAGGGAAAGAGAGAGGGGGGACAGAGTGAGAGGGACAGAGAGAGTGGGGACAGAGAGAGGGAGACAGAGAGAGAGGGACAGAGAGTGGGGGATCACAGAGAGAGGGGACAGAGAGAGGGGGACAGAGAGAGGGGTGACAGAGAGAGGGGTGACAGAGAGAGTGGTGACAGAGAGAGGGGGACAGAGAGAGAGGGGACAGAGAGAGGGGAACAGAGAGAGGGGTGACAGAGAGAGTGGTGATAGAGAGAGGGGGACAGAGAGAGGGGTGACAGAGAGAGGGGGACAGAGAGAGGGGTGACAGAGAGAGGGGTGACAGAGAGAGGGTGAGGGAGAGAGTGGTGACAGAGAGAGGGCGACAGAGTGAGAGGGGACAGAGAGAGGGGAATAGAGAGAGGGGTGACAGAGAGAGGGGTGACAGAGAGAGGGGTGACAGAGAGAGGGGTGACAGAGAGAGGGGGACAGAGAAAGGGGACAGAGAAAGGTGGACAGAGAGAGAGGTGGACAGTGCGAGGGGGCACAGAGAGATGGGGACAGAGATGGGAGACAGAGCTGGGAGACACAGAGAGATGGGGGAACCGAGAGAGGGGTCGTAGGAGGGCAGTGAGAGGGGTTCATGGAGAGGCGGCCTCTTTCTCTGGCCCCCTCTCTCGGTCCCCACTCGCTCTATCGAACCCTCTCCTTTTCCCCCTCTCTCTGCCCCCAACCATTATCCCCCCTCTCTCCGTACCTCCCCTCTGACCCCCATCCGCCCCCTCTCTCTCTCCGACCTCTCTCTGTCTCCCGTGTCTCTGTACCTCCCTCTATGTCCCCCCCCCTGACACCCGCTCTCTGTTTTCCATCTCTCTTAACCACTCTCTGTCCCCCCTGTGACCCCATTCCCCCATCTGTCTCCCCCCATCCCCCACACTGTCCCCCCTCTCTGACCCCCGCCTCTCCCTCTGCCCCGCTCTCTGTTACCCCTCCCTCTGCCATCCCTCTCTCTGTCACCCCTCTCTCTGTCACCCCTCTCTCTGTCACCCCTCCCTCTGTCACCCCTCTCTCTGTCACCCCTCTCTCTGTCACCCCTCTCTCTGTCCCACTGTCTGTCCCCCTGACTCTGTCCCTCTCTCTCTGTTCCCTTCTCTCTGTTTCCGCTCTCTCTGTATGCCTCTCACTGTTCCCCCTCTGTCTCTCGCCTCTCTCTCTCTGTCCCCGTCTCTCCGTCACCCCACTCTCTGTCCCTCTCCCACTCTGTCCCCCACTCTCTGACCCCCTCAACTGTCCCTCTCTCTCTGTCCCCCACTCTCAGTCACCCACCTCTCACTGTCCCCCCCTGTGTCTCTCTCTGTCCCCATTCTCGTTTCCCCCGTCCTCTCTGGACACACCTCTCTGTGCCCACTCTCTCTACCTCCCTCTCTCTGTACCCACTCTCCCTGAACCCCTCCCTGCATTCCCCTCTTACTGTACCCCTCTCTCTGTCCCCCTCTCTCTGACTCCTCTCTCTTTCCCCCCCTCTCTCTATTCCCGTCTCTCTGTCCCTCTCTATATGTCCCTTTCTCTCTGTACCCCCCCTCTGACCCACCACTCTCCTTACCACCTCTCTCTGTCCACCGAGACAGAGAGGGGAGACAGTGAGAAGGGGACAGAGGGGCAGGACAGAGAGAAGGGGACAAAGAGGGGGAAAGAGAGAGGGGTGACAGAGAGAGAGGGAGATAGCGAGAGGTGGGACAGAGAGAGGGGACACAGAGAGAGGGGACACTGAGAGAGTGGGGACAGAGAGAGGGGGGACAGTGAGAGGGGGTCAGAGAGAGACGGGGCAGAGAGAGAAGGGGCAGAGAGAGAAGGGGACAGAGAGAAGGGTACAGGGAGAGGGGAAAGGAGAGAATGGGACAGAGAGAAGGGGACAGAGAAAGAGGGGACAGAGAGAGAGGCGACAGAGAGAGGGGACACAGAGAGAGGGGCACAGTGAGAGGGGGACAGAGAGAGGGGGAACAAAGAGGAAGGGGGACAGAGAGAAGCGGGGACAGAGATCAGGGAGACAGAGCGAGGGGGCACAGAGAGAGGGCAGACAGAGGGGGGACAGAGAGAAGGGGACAGTGAGGGTGGGGACAAAGAGAGGGGAACAGAGAGGGGGGAACAGAGAGGGTGGGACAAAGAGGGAGGACAGAGAGGGGGGACAGAGAGAGGGTGACAGAGAGGGTGGAACAGAGAGAGAGGTCAGAGAGAGGAGACAGAGGTGGGAGGGGGCGGACAGAGAGGGGGGGACAGAGAGCGGTGGGACAGAGAGAGGGGGACTGTAAAAGGGGGACAGAGAGAGTGGGGATAGAGAGACAGGGACAGTAAGAGGAGGACAGAGAGAGGGGGGATAGAGAGTGGGGGGACAGACAGAGGTGGACAGAGCAAGCGGGTGATAGAAAGGTGGCACAGAGAGGGGGCCAGAGAGAGGGGGGACAGAGAGAGGGGAGTCAGAGAGAGGGGGGAACAGAGAGAGGGGGAACAAAGAGGAAGGGGGACAGAGTGAAGCGGGGACAGAGATCAGGGAGACAGAGCGAGGGGGCACAGAGAGAGTGCAGACAGAGGGGGGACAGTGAGAAGGGAACAGTGAGGGGGGACAAAGAGAGGACGGACAGAGACGGGGGGGACAGAGAGGGAGGACAGAGAGGGAGGACAGAGAGAGGGGACAGAGAGAGGGGGCAGAGAGAGGAAGGCACAGAGAGGGGGACAGTAAGAGGGGGGCAAAGAGAATGGGGATAGAGAGAGAGGGACAGTAAGAGGAGGACAGAGAGAGGGGGACCAGAGAGAGGGGCACTGAGAGAGGGGCACTGAGAGAGGGGCACAGCGTGGGAGACAGAGATGGGAGACAGATAGACAGGGGACTGAGAGAGGGGTCATAGGGGGCAGAGAGAGGGGTTCAGGGAGAGGGGGACAGTGAGTGGGGGAACAGAGAGAGGGGGAACAAAGAGGAAGGGTGACAGAGAGAAGGGGGGGACAGAGATCAGGGAGACAGAGCGAGGAAGCACAGAGAGAGGGCAGACAGAGGGGATACAGAGAGAAGGGAACAGTGAGGGGGTCAAAGAGAGGATGGACAGAGAGGGTGGGACAGAGAGAGGGGGGACAGAGATGGGGGACAGAGAAGGTGGGACAGAGCGTGGGGTCAGAGAGAGGAGACAGAGGGAGGGAGAGGGCGGACAGAGAGAGGAGGACAGAGAGGGAGGACTGAGAGGGGGGACAGAGCGAAGGGAGACAGAGAGAGGGGAACAGAGAGAGGGGGATAGAGAGAGGGGGATAGAGAGAGGGGGATAGAGAGAGGGGGACAGTAAAAGGGGGACAGAGAGAGTGGGGACAGAGAGAATGGGGACAGACAGAGGTGGACAGAGCGAGCGGGAGATAGAAGGGAGGCACAGAGAAGGGGAACAGAGAGAGGGGGACAGAGAGATGGGTTTAGGGAGAGAGGGTGGACAGGAGGGGGTACAGAGAGAGGGACAGAGTGAGGGGGACAGAGAGAGGGGGACAGGGAGAGAGGGCGGACAGAGAGAGGGGGACAGAGAGAGGGGGACAGAAATGGGGGGACAGGGAGAGAGGGCGGACAGAGAGAGGGGCACAGAGAGAGGGGGACAGAGATGGGGGGACAGAGAGGGGGGAGATAGAGAGGGGGGCACAGAGAGTGAGGGCAGACAGAGATGGGGGGACAGTGAGGAGGGGACAAAAGGGGGACATAGAGAAGGGGTCGGGGGACAGAGAGAGGGTGGACAGAGAGGGACGACAGAGAGAGAGGGACATGGGGGGCAGAGTGAGGAGAGACAGAGAGAGGGAGACAGAGAGAGGGGGATAGAGAGAGGGGTCAGAAAGAGCAGGGACAGAGATAGGGGGACAGAGAGAGGGTGACAGAGAGAGTGGGGACAGAGAGAGTGGGGACAGAGATAGGGGGGACAGAGAGAGTGGGGACAGAGAGAGGGGGACAGAAAGAGGGGGATTGAGAGACGTGGGGACGGAGTGAGGGGATGGGGGGATCAGAGTGTGGGACAGAGAGTGGGTGGCAGAGAGTGGGGACAGAGAGTGGGGGACAGAGAGTGGTTAAGAGAGATGGAAAACAGAGCGGAGGACACGGGGGGAAATAGAGGTGATACAGAGACATGGGGGACAGGGAGAGGTGGTAAGGAGAGGGGGGGTCAGAGAGGGGGGACAGAGAGGGGGGACAGAGGGATGGGGTCACAGAGAGGAGGACAGAGAGAGGGGGGACAAAGAGAGGGGACAGAAAGAGGGGGACAGCGCAAGGGGGACAGAGAGAGGGGGATAGAGAGAGGAGGACAGAGAGATGGGGTCACAGAGAAGAGGACAGAGAGAGAGGGGGACAAAGAGAGGGGGACAGAAAGAGGTGGACAGAGAGAGGGGAACAGAGAGAGGGGACGGAGAGGGCGGACAGAGGTGGGGGACAGAGAGAGTGGGACAGAGATGGGGGGCAGGGAGAGAGGGTGGACAGAGAGAGGCTACAGAGAGAGAGAGACCGAGAGGAGGGGACAGAGAGGGGGGAGATAGCGAGGGGGGCACAGAGAGTGAAGGCGGACAGAGAGGGGGGGACAGTGAGAAGGAGACAAAGGGGGGACAGAGAGGGGGGGACAGAGAGAGGGTGGACAGAGAGGGACGACAGAGAGAGAGGGACGTGGGGAGAAGAGTGAGGAGAGACAGTGAGAGGGAGACAGAGAGAGGGGGACAGAGAGAAGGGTCAGAAAGAGCCGGGACAGAGAGAGGGGGACAGAGAGAGGGTGACAGAGAGACGTGGGGACAGAGAGAGTGGGGACAGAGATAGGGGGGACAGAGAGAGTGGGGACAGAGAGAGGGTGAACAGAGAGAGGAGGACAGAGAAAGGGAGACAGAGAGAGGGGGACAGAAAGAGGGGGATTGAGAGACGTGGGGACGGAGAGAGGGGCTGGGGGGATCGGAGTGAGGGGCAGAGAGTGGGGGACAGAGAGTGGGTGGCAGAGAGTGGGTGACAGAGAGAGGGGGACAGAGAGTGGTTAAGAGAGATGGAAAACAGAGCGGGGGACACGGGGGGAAATAGAGGTGGTACAGAGACATGGGGGACAGAGAGAGGTGGTAAGGAGAGAGGGGGGTCAGAAAGGGGGTACAGAGAGAGGGGGACAGAGAGGAGGACAGAGAGAGGGGGGCAAAGAGAGGGGGATAGAGAGAGGGGGACAGAAAGAGGTGGACAGAGAGAGGGGAACAGAGAGAGGGGACGGAGAGGGCGGACAGAGGTGGGGGACAGAGAGATTGGGGACAGAGTGGCGTGGGGATAGAGAGAGGGGGGACAGAGAGACGTGGGGACAGAGAGAGGTGATCGGAGTGGAGGGCAGAGAGTGGGGGACAGAGAGATGGGATCGGAGTGGGGGCAGAGAGTATGGGACAGAGAGAGGGGGCAGAGAGAGGGGGGCAAAGAGAGTGGGGATAGAGAGAGAGGGACAGTAAGAAGAGGACAGAGAGAGGGTGACCAGAGAGAGGAGCACAGCGTGGGAGACAGAGATGGGAGACAGATAGACAGGGGACTGAGAGATGGGTCATAGGGGGGCAGCGAGAGGGGTTCAGGGAGAGGGGGGCAGTGAGAGGGGGGAACAGAGACAGGCGGAACAAAGAGGAAGGCAGACAGAGAGAAGGGGGGACAGAGATCAGGGAGACAGAGCGAGGGGGTACAGAGAGAGGGCAGACAGAGGGGGGACAGAGAGAAGGGGACAGTGAGGGGGTCAAAGAGAGGATTTACAGAGAGGGTGGGACAGAGCGTGGGGTCAGAGAGAGGAGACAGAGGGAGGGAGAGGGCGGACAGAGAGAGGAGGACAGAGAGGGAGGACAGAGCGAAGGGAGACAGAGAGAGGGGAAAAGAGAGAGGGGGATAGAGAGAGGGGGATAGAGAGAGGGGGATAGAGAGAGGGGGACAGTAAAAGGGGGACAGAGAGAGTGGGGACAGAGAGAATGGGGACAGACAGAGGTGGACAGAGCGAGCGGGAGATAGAAGGGAGGCACAGAGAAGGGGAACAGAGAGAGGGGACAGAGAGATGGGTTTAGGGAGAGAGGGTGGACAGGAGGGGGTACAGAGAGAGGGACAGAGTGAGGGGGACAGAGAGAGGGGGACAGGGAGAGAGGGCGGACAGAGAGAGGGGGACAGAAATGGGGGGACAGGGAGAGAGGGCGGACAGAGAGAGGGGCACAGAGAGAGGGGGACAGAGATGGGGGACAGAGAGGGGGGAGATAGAGAGGGGGGCACAGAGAGTGAGGGCAGGCAGAGATGGGGGGACAGTGAGGAGGGGACAAAAGGGGGACATAGAGAAGGGGTCGGGGGACAGAGAGAGGGTGGACAGAGAGGGACGACAGAGAGAGAGGGACATGGGGGGCAGAGTGAGGAGAGACAGAGAGAGGGAGACAGAGAGAGGGGGATAGAGAGAGGGGTCAGAAAGAGCAGGGACAGAGATAGGGGGACAGAGAGAGGGTGACAGAGAGAGTGGGGACAGAGAGAGTGGGGACAGAGATAGGGGGACAGAGAGAGTGGGGACAGAGAGAGGGGGAACAGAGAGAGGGGGACAGAGAAAGGGACACAGAGAGAGGGGACAGAAAGAGGGGGATTGAGATACGTGGGGACGGAGTGAGGGGATGGGGAGATCAGAGTGTGGGACAGAGAGTGGGTGGCAGAGAGTGGGGACAGAGAGTGGGGGACAGAGAGTGGTTAAGAGAGATGGAAAACAGAGCGGAGGACACGGGGGGAAATAGAGGTGGTACAGAGACATGGGGGACAGGGAGAGGTGGTAAGGAGAGAGGGGGGTCAGAGAGGGGGGCAGAGAGAGGGGGACAGAGGGATGGGGTCACAGAGAGGAGGACAGAGAGAGGGGGGACAAAGAGAGGGGACAGAAAGAGGGGGATAGCGCAAGGGGGACAGAGAGAGGGGGATAGAGAGAGGAGGACAGAGAGATGGGGTCACAGAGAAGAGGACAGAGAGAGAGGGGGGACAAAGAGAGGGGGACAGAAAGAGGTGGACAGAGAGAGGGGAACAGAGAGAGGGGATGGAGAGGGCGGACAGAGGTGGGGGACAGAGAGAGTGGGACGGAGATGGGGGGGCAGGGAGAGAGGGTGGACAGAGAGAGGCTACAGAGAGAGAGAGACCGAGAGGAGGGGACAGAGAGGGGGGAGATAGCGAGGGGGGCACAGAGAGTGAGGGCGGACAGAGAGGGGGGGACAGTGAGAAGGGGACAAAGGGGAGACAGAGAGGAGGTGTCAGGGGGGACAGAGAGAGGGTGGACAGAGAGGGACGACAGAGAGAGAGGGACGTGGGGAGAAGAGTGAGGAGAGACAGTGAGAGGGAGACAGAGAGAGGGGGACAGAGAGAAGGGTCAGAAAGAGCCGGGACAGAGAGAGGGGGACAGAGAGAGGGTGACATAGAGACGTGGGGACAGAGAGAGTGGGGACAGAGAGAGGGGGACAGAGAAAGGGAGACAGAGAGATGGGGACAGAAAGAGGTGGATTGAGAGACGTGGGGACGGAGAGAGGGGATGGGGGGATCGGAGTGGGTGGCAGAGAGTGGGTGACAGACAGAGCGGGACAGAGAGTGGTTAAGAGAGATGGAAAACAGAGCGGGGGACACGGGGGGAAATAGAGGTGGTACAGAGACATGGGGGACAGAGAGAGGTGGTAAGGAGAGAGGGGGGTCAGAAAGGGGGTACAGAGAGAGGGGGACAGAGAGAGGAGGACAGAGAGAGGGGGGCAAAGAGAGGGGGATAGAGAGAGGGGGACAGAAAGAGGTGGACAGAGAGAGGGGAACAGAGAGAGGGGACGGAGAGGGCAGACAGAGGTGGGGGACAGAGAGATTGGGGACAGAGTGGCGTGGGGATAGAGAGAGGGGGGACAGAGAGACGTGGGGACAGAGAGAGGTGATCGGAGTGGAGGGCAGAGAGTATGGGACAGAGAGAGGGGGCAGAGAGAGGGGACAGAGAGAAGGGGACAGAGAGAGGGGGGCAAAGAGAGTGGGGATAGAGAGAGAGGGACAGTAAGAAGAGGACAGAGAGAGGGTGACCAGAGAGAGGGGGGAACAGAGAGAGGGGCACAGAGAGAGGGGCACAGCGTGGGAGACAGAGATGGGAGACAGATAGACAGGGGACTGAGAGATGGGTCATAGGGGGGCAGCGAGAGGGGTTCAGGGAGAGGGGGACAGTGAGAGGGGGGAACAGAGAGAGGCGGAACAAAGAGGAAGGCGGACAGAGAGAAGGGGGGACAGAGATCAGGGAGACAGAGCGAGGGGGCACAGAGAGAGGGCAGACAGAGGGGGTATAGAGAGAAGGGGACAGTGAGGGGGTCAAAGAGAGGATTTACAGAGAGGGTGGGACAGAGAGAGGGGGGACAGAGACAGGGGGGGACAGAGAGAGTGGGAAACAGAGAGCGGGGAACAGAGCGTGGGGTCAGAGAGAAGAGACAGAGGGAGGGACAGGGCGGACAGAGAGAGGAGGACAGAGAGAGGGGGACAGAAATGGGGGGACAGGGAGAGAGGGCGGTCAGAGCGAGGGGGACAGAGAGAGTGGGACAGAGATGGGGGGAGAGGGAGAGAGGGTGAACAGAGAGAGGCTTCAGAGAGAGAGGGACCGAGAGGAGGGGACAGAGAGGGGGGAGATAGAGAGGGGGGCACAGAGAGTGAGGGCGGACAGAGAGGGGGGGGACAGTGAGGAGGGGACAAAGGGGGGACAGAGAGAAGGGGTCAGGGGGGACAGAGAGAGGGTGGACAGAGAGATACGACAGAGAGAGAGGGACGTGGTGGCAGAGTGAGGAGAGAAAGAGAGAGGGGGACAGAGAGAGGGGCATAGAGAGAGGGGTCAGAAACAGCGGGGACAGAGAGAGGGGGACAGAGAGAGGGGGACAGAGGGAGGGGTCAGAAAGAGCGGGGACAGAGAGAGGGGGACAGAGAGAGGGTGACGGAGAGACGTGGGGACACAGATAGGGGGACAGAGAGAATGGGGACAGAGAGAGAGGGGACAGAGAGAGGGGGGACAGAGAGAGGGGGGACAGAGAGAGAGGGGACAGAGAGGGGGTGGACAGAGAGATACGACAGAGAGAGAGGGACGTGGGGGGCAGAGTGAGGAGAGAAAGAGAGAGGGGGAGACAGAGAGAGGGGGAGACAGAGAGAGGGGTCAGAAAGAGCGGGGACAGAGAGAGGGGGACAGAGAGAGGGTGACAGAGAGAGGGGGGACAGAGAGAGGGGGACAGAGAGAGAGGGGACAGAGAGAGAGGGGACAGAGAGAGAGGGGACAGAGAGAGGGGGACAGAGAGAGAGGGGACAGAGAGAGGGGACAGAGAGAGGGGACAGAGAGAGAGGGGACAGAGAGAGGGGGGACAGAGAGAGAGGGGACAGAGAGAGGGGGACAGAGAGAGAGGGGACAGAGAGAGGGGGGACAGAGAGAGGGGGGTCAGAGAGAGGGGGGACAGAGAGAGGGTGAGACAGAGAGAGGGGTCAGAAAGAGCGGGGACAGAGAGAGGGGGACAGAGAGAGGGTGACGGAGAGACGTGGGGACACAGATAGGGGGACAGAGAGAGTGGGGACAGAGAGAGAGGGGACAGAGAGAGGGGGGACAGAGAGAGGGGGGACAGAGAGAGGGGGAGACAGAGAGAGAAGGACAGAGAGAGAGGGGACAGAGAGAGGGGGGACAGAGAGAGGGGGGTCAGAGAGAGGGGGGACAGAGAGAGGGTGAGACAGAGAGAGGGGTCAGAAAGAGCGGGGACAGAGAGAAGGGGACAGAGAGAGGGTGACGGAAAGACGTGGGGACACAGATAGGGGGACAGAGAGAGTGGGGACAGAGAGAGAGGGGACAGAGAGAGGGGGGACAGAGAGAGGGGGACAGAGAGAGGGGAGACAGAGAGAGGGGGGACAGAGAGAGGGGGAGACAGAGAGAGAGGGATAGAGAGAGAGGGGACAGAGAGGGGGGGACAGAGAGAGGGGTCAGAAAGAGTGGGGACAGAGAGAGGGGGACAGAGAGAGGGTGACGGAGAGACGTGGGGACACAGATAGGGGGACAGAGAGAGTGGGGACAGAGAGGGGGGAGACAGAGAGAGAGGGGACAGAGAGAGGGGACAGAGAGAGGGGACAGAGAGAGTGGTCAGAGAGAGAGGGGACAGAGAGAGGGGGACAGAGAGAGAGGGGACAGAGAGAGGGGGACAGAGAGAGAGGGGTCAGAGAGAGAGGGGACAGAGAGAGGGGGACAGAGAGAGGGGTGACCAAGATGGGGCGACAGAGAGAGAGGGACAGAGAGAGGGGTGACAGAGAGAGGGGTGACAGAGAGAGAGGGGGACAGAGAGAAGGGTGACAGAGAGAGGGGTGACAGAGAGAGGGGACAGAGAGAGAGGGGACAGAGAGAGAGGGGACAGAGAGAGGGGGACAGAGAGAGGGGGACAGAGAGAGAGGGGACAGAGAGAGGGGGACAGAGAGGGGGGGTCAGAGAGAGGGTGGACAGAGAGAGGGGGAGACAGAGAGAGGGGTCAGAAAGAGCGGGGACAGAGAGAGGGGGACAGAGAGAGGGTGACGGAGAGACGTGGGGACACAGATAGGGGGACAGAGAGAGTGGGGACAGAGAGAGAGGGGACAGAGAGAGGGGGACAGAGAGAGGGGGGACAGAGAGAGGGGGAGACAGAGAGAGGGGGGACAGAGAGAGGGGGAGACAGAGAGAGAGGGACAGAGAGAGAGGGAACAGAGAGAGGGGGGACAGAGAGAGGGGTCAGAAAGAGCGGGGACAGAGAGAGGGGGACAGAGAGAGGGTGATGGAGAGACGTGGGGACACAGATAGGGGGACAGAGAGAGTGGGGACAGAGAGAGGGGGAGACAGAGAGAGAGGGGGACAGAGAGAGGGGACAGAGAGAGGGGACAGAGAGAGGGGTCAGAGAGAGTGGGGACAGAGAGAGGGCGACAGAGAGAGAGGGGACAGAGAGAGGGGGACAGAGAGAGAGGGGGACAGAGAGAAGGGTGACAGAGAGAGGGGTGACAGAGAGAGGGGACAGAGAGAGCGGTAACAGAGAGAGCGGTAACAGAGAGAGGGACAGAGAGAGGGGTGACAGAGAGGGGGAACAGAGACAGGGGGTCAGAGAGATGGGGTTAAAGGGGTCAGAGAGAGGGATTCAGGGAGAGTGGGGATAGAGAGAGGGGGTAGAGAAAGGGGGCACGGAGACGGGGTAGAGAGAGGAGGAGGAACATAGAGCGGGTACAGAGAGAGCAGGGAGAGAGAGGGGTGACAGAGAGTAGGGGACAGAGTGAAGGGGACAGAGAGAAGGTGTCAGAAAGAGGGGGACAAAGAGAGGGGGCAGAGTGAAAGGGACAGAGAAAAAGAGACATATAGAGAGGGACAGAGAGAGGGGGATCAGAGAGAGTGGGGACAGAGAGGGGGGACAGAGAGGGGGGGACAGAGAGAGTGGTGACAGAGAGAGGGGGGACAGAGAGATGGTGGTCCGAGAGAGAATGGGACAGAGAAGGGGCCAGAGAAAGAAGGGGGAGAGAAAGAGAGGACAGAGAGGGGCGAACAGAGAGAAGGGGGCAGAGAGAAGGGGACAGAGACAGGGGAGCAGAGAGAGGGGGACAGAGAGAGGGTGACAGAGAGGGGGTGGATAGAGAGAGGGGGGCACAGAGAGGGGGAGATAGAGAGAGGGGAGACAGCGAGAGGGGAAACAGAGAGAGGGGGACAGAGAGAGGTGGGACTGAGAGAGGTGGGACAGAGAGTGGGGGGACAGAGAGAGAGTGGGGACAGAGAGAGAGCGACAGAGAAAGGGGGCAGAGAGAGGTAACTGACCCCCCTTTGTAGCAGAGGGTTCAATCCCTTGAACAGAGCAAGCTGGAGAATTCAACACTAAAACCAATCTGTACGGACCCGCTGCAGACCTGAAACATCAATACAGAGATTGCTGAAGAAGCTCAGCATGTCCGGCAGCATCTCTGATGGGAGAGGGAGAAAGAGACAGACAGAGTTCACCTTTCAATCCAGTGATATCTGCGGGAAAGCTCCTTCAGAACAGGCCGTTTTGAGGAAGGGTCCCTTGAAATGTGAATTGTTCCTCTCTGTCCTCACCGTTGTTACTGAATATCCCCAGCCATCTGTTTGCTTGAGAATTTGATCTGACCTGATCCAAGCGTCGCTGAGTCATTCAGTCTGTGCTCAATGCCCTGAGGCTGCTTCTGCTGAAAGTTGACAAACAGGTTTAAGGCTTTATAAGGTGTTGTATTCGGAGGGCGGGCTACATGGGAGAACAGATACAGAACACAGGCACTTCACAAAGATCCTTATCAATGTAACTTTGTGATGTTAATTCAGAAGGAACAGCTCAGAGCTAACATTTCAGTTAATCAGCCAAGGGGAGTGTATATGTCATGGCAAAGATTTGTTGTAAAGACTGTACAGAACCGAACTTTAGTGACTGTGTTTGTACGGAGAGTTTTTTTGTGAATAAAGTCTCTTTTTGAAATTGATATCAATATTTTTTCAAGGGGGATCAAGCATATTGAGCTGGTGGAGGCATTGCCCTTATCTATAATCTTTCTTAAATAAACACGAGACAAGTTAGATACTCCCCGGGTATACACATCAAACGGTCATCAATGTGGAGGAGATGGTGGGATTGTCAGGGGGGCTCAGTGTTGCCTCACCCCCCCCCCCGGGTTCGATCCCAGCCTCGGGCGACTGTCTGTGTGGAGTTGGCACATTTTCCCCGTGTCACTGTCCAAAGATGTGCAGGCTAGGTGGATTAGCCAGAGGAATGAAGGGTTCCTGAGATGGGGCGGGGGGTAGGGGGATGCGGTGGTGGTGGGGGAATAGGATGCTCTGACGAGGGTCAGTGTGAACCTGATGGGCCGAATGATCAATCCAGAGACTCAAATAATGTTCTGGGCCGTGGGGGGAGGCTGTGGGTCATCGCAATGAGAACAGGTTTGGGAATGATCAAGGTCCAAGGGGGTAACAGGTTGACTTTCTGAGATGTTGAGGGTATGATGTTTTCTCGAGGTGATCTGGGGATAAACTTACTGAGGGGATGGTTTCTAAGGTATTGAGGGAGCACTATCTGTCAGTACAGGGTGCAGATGGTCGCAAGGTACAGATACACTTCATAGATCATAGAACACAGAACAGTACAGCACAGAACAGGCCCTTCAGCCCACGATGTTGTGCTGAGCATTGATCCTCATGTAAGGTAAACCTAATGTACGGACCCTCAAATATCTGTGACCATATACATATCCAGCAGTCTCTTAAATGTTCCCACTTCGCTTCCACAACTGCTGCTGGCAACGCATTCCATGCTCGCAGAACTCTCTGTGTAAAGAACCCACCTCTGACATCCCCTCTATACTTTCCGCCAAACAGCTTAAAACTCTGACCCCTCGTGTTAGCCATTTCTGCACTGTGATATAGTCTCTGGCTATCGACTCTATCTATGCCTCTCATTATCTTGTATAACTCAATTAGGGCCCCTCACTTTCTTCTTTTTTCCAATGAAAAAAGTCCAAGCTCAGTCAACCTCTCTTCGTTAGATAAGCCACCTATTCCAGGCAGCATCCTGGTAAACCTCCTCTGAACCCTCTCCAAAGCATCCACATCTTTCCTATAATAGGGTGACCAGAACTGGACACAGTATTCCAAGTGCGTTCGAACCAACGTTTTGTGGAGCTGCAACAATATCTCACGGCTCTTAAACTCAATCCCCCTGTTAATGAAAGCCAAAACACGAAATGCTTTCTTCACAACCCTGTCCACTTGGGTGGCCATTTTAAGGGATCTATGTACGTGCACACCAAGATCTCTCTGTTCCTTCGCACTGCCTTAATCCTGCACTCAGCTTTCAAATTCGACTTTCCAAAATGCATCACTTCGCATTTATCCAGGTTGAACACCATCTGCCACCTCTCAGCCCATCTCTGCATCCTGTCAATGTCCCGCTGCAGCTTACAACAGCCCTCTACACTGTCAACGACACCTCCAACCTTTGTGTTGTCTGCAAACTTGCTGACCCATCCATCAATCCCCTCATCCAAGTCATTAATCAAAGTAAAAAAAAGAGTAGAGGCCCAAGGACAGAGCCCACCACTCACCACTGACTTCCAGGCAGAATACTTTCCTTCCACTACCACTCGCCGTCTTCTGTCGACCGGCTAATTCTGTATCCAGACAGTTACATTTTCCTGTATCCCATTCCTCCTGACCTTCTGAATGAGCCTACCATGGGGAACCTTATCAAATGCCTTATTGAAGTCCAGATACACAGCATCCAACGCTCGACCCTCATCAACTTGTCTAGTAACATCCTCAAAGAACTCAATAAGATTTGTGAGGCATGACCTGCCCCTCACAAAGCCGTGCTGACTGCATTTAATCAAACCATGCTCTTCCAGAGGGTCATATATCCTATCCCTCAGAATCCTTTCTAACACCTTGCAGACAGATGTGAGACTGACTGGTCTGTAATTGCTGGGGATTTCCCTATTTCCTTTGTTGAAGAGAGGAATTACATTTGCCTCCCTCCAGTCCTCAGGTACGACTCCAGTGGAGAGCGAGGATGCAAAGATCTTCGCAAGCGGCGAAGCCGTCACATTTCTCTCTTCCTAAAGCAGCCGAGGACAAATCTGGTCTGGCCCTGGAGACTTGTCAATCTTAACATTCGTCAAAAATTTCAGCACATCAGCTTCCTCAATCTCTATCTGATCCAGCATGCTTACCTGCTCCTCAATGGTTTCATTCACTACAAGGTCCTTTTCTTTAGTAAAGACAGAAGCAAAAAACCCATTTAGGGCTCCCCGTACCCCCTCAGACTCTACACACAAGTCCCCTATGCTATCCCTGATCGGTTCTCCTCCTTATTTGATCAGTCACTTATTCCTCACATACGTGTAAAATGCCTTTGGATTCTCCCTAATCCTTCCTGCCAAGCCTTTCTCGTGCTCCCTCCTGGCTCTCCTCAGACCATTTTTGAGCGCCTTCCCCGCCTGCCTGTAATCCTCTAGAGCTGAGCAAGACCTTAGCTTCCTCCACCTTACGTAAGTGGCCTTCTTTATTTTGACGAGAAGCTCCTCCCCTCTCGTCATCCAAGGTTCCTTTATCTTACCCCTTCTTGCCTATCTCAGAGGAACATATTTATGCATCAGTCGCAACAACTGTTCCTTAAACCGTCTCCACATGTCTATAGTGCCCTTTCTATGGAACAATTGCTCCCAGTCCATGCTTCCTAACCCACGTCTGATAGTATCATAGTATCCTTTTCCCCAATTAAATACCCTCCCATTGTACATGCTTCTCTCCTTCTCCATAGCTATGTACAATGCGAGGCAGTTGTGGTCACTATCACCAAAATGCTCTCCCACCACAAGATCTGACACCTGCCCAGGCTCATTGCCGAGCACCAAATCCCCTCTCCCCTCGTCGGCCCACCAATGGCCTCTCCCCGCGTCGGCCGCTTTAATGTACTGAGTTAGGAAACCCTCCTGAACACACCTTACAAAAAGAGCTCCTTCCAAACCATCTGCTCGAAGGACGTTCCAATCAATATTGGGCAAGTTAAAGTCACCCATTACAACAACCCTACTCCATTCACACTTTTCCAAAATCTGCCGATCTATGCTTTCCTCAGTCTCCCTGCTGCTGTTTGGGGGGGGGGGCCCAATGAGGTAACTGCTCCCTTACCGTTCCTAATTTCCACCCATACTGACTCAGTAGGCAGACCCTCCTCGACAATAGTAACTTCTGTAGCTGTGATACCCTCTCTGATTTCCTTTCTGAAATCCCTGTATGTGGTGTCCCTCAAGGGTTGGCCAGCACGGTGGCTCAGTGGTGAGCACTGCTGCCTCACAGCAGGGACCAAGGTTCGATTCCAGACTCGGGCAACTGTGTGTGTGGAGTTTGCACATCCTCCCTGTGTCTGCGTGGGTTTCCTCCGGGTGCTCCGGTTTCTTCCCACAGACCAAAGATGTGCAGGTCAGGTGAAATGGCTAGGATAAATTGCCCATAGTGTTAGGTGCATTAATCAGGGGTAAATGTAGGGGAATGTGTCTGGGTGGGTTCCTCTTCGGAGGGTCAGTGTGGACATGTTGGGCTGAAGGGACTGTTTCCACACTGTAGGGAATCTAAGGATCTATCCTTGGCCCCTCCTTTTTCTCACCTACACACTGCCAGGAGGTGATATCGTCCAAAAGCACCGTGTTAGGTTTCACATGTACACTGACAATGCCCAGCTCTCCCTCCCCATCATCCCTCTCCATTATTCCACTGTTACTCTGTTATCAAACTGCTGACCACATTCCCACTACTCGATTGGCTGCATTTTCTCCAATGAAACATTGTAATGGTTAAACCCGTTGCCTTCAGATGCTATTAGAAATTCCTTTCCCTTACTGCTGAGCCCCTCCCTCTCGCTGGGTGCAGTCTGAGGTAGAACTACACTCTTTACAACATTGCTGTTATATCTGTAACCCCAAGGTGACCTTCTGATCAGATTCTACACAATAACAAACACCAGGAATTCCAATCTTTAAAATGTTGCTTGTCTCCACCTCACCCCAGTCCCATTGCTACTGAAACCCCTTACCCGTGTCGGTGTTGCCTTAAACTTGATGAATCTGAAACAGAGCCCTTGATTCCTTGACTGACCCAGAATCTGCTGGCTTTCTGTGTTTCCTGCACAATGACCCCCCTGGTCCCTTTGTGGTGCAGCTTTCTACAGTTCCCACCATGTCAATAGCACTCTGTTCTCTGACTATCCCCTCCAAAATGACCAACTTCCCATTTTCCCAAATTATACTCCATCTGGCAACTTGTTGCCCCCGTCTCCTGTGCATCTCTCACACTTACCAATCCTCTTAGAACTTTACAGTTATGCCTTTTCTGACAGATTCCACCCAATTCTTCTAAACGTTAACTGGTTGTCCTGGGCAGTGGGAAGCGTGCAGTGTTGCTCTATGGGAGGACTAGGAGGAGCTTGCTGCCCATTGGTCAGAATGGAGGCCACTTGCCCATCGAGCTGCATGAGCCTTTCACCCCCCATGTCTTATTGATGAGGCACAGCGGCAGCACGGAAGTTAAAAAAGAAGCCAATCCTGCTCTCCACATCTCACTGACTCCGGGAACATTCTGTCCCATGTGTCAAAGATCTGCCCTGTTCAGTCACATGAAATTCCAAGGTGGAAACTCCTAGAAACCCACATAGATTTCCCCCTGAACTGACTGCTGCCCTCCACAAGGGGTAATGTGTCCAGTCATCCTGGGCCAGGAGGAGGGGGTGGTGCGAGTTTCTAACCTGAACTGACAGTGATGGATTTTATAAACTTGTATTACAGGATATTACAGGTGGACATTCAGATGGGAATCTCAGTAACTGTAATGCCAAACCCTGCCAGAATTACTGCATTCATCAGGAGCTGGATATTCACATTGTGTGTGTGTGTGTTGTGTTCCAGTTCATTCCCATTTACTGCATAAAAGTTCTCCTTTGAATCACCCCATTCTCTCAATAGATTTTCCCAAACATTCAATGTGTGTCCTGTAATCCTTGTATAATGAGCCGATGGGTGTAAGGTTTATTATTATAACCTGTAACATTTCTAAACCCCTCTGTCACAGTGCAGCCACAATTTCCTCTGCTCAGTTTCCCCAAACCCCTGATTCCCCAATGTCTGTTTGCTCCCTATAAGGTACACATCAGGATTGTGTTGGAACATTCTCCACTTGCCTGCATCAGTGCAGCCCCCAACAATATTAAAGTAAGTGAACATCCTCCAGGACAAAGCACTGTGCCTGAGTGGTGTCCCATCCCCCACCTTCAGCATTCCCACTCCCCACCCCCGGGGTATAGTGACATCACTGTGTAAAAGGGAAAGGCAGCATTGTCCTCCCAGACCATAGGGCTGCTCTCTCATTAGGGAGAGATGACTGGTGGTGGGTTTAACCTGAAGGTTACCACAGCCCAGGCAAGGGGAGAGGTTAGAAAGGAGAGTCCATCTATTGTAGATGGATATTCTCTAAATATTAAAATCACCAATATCATAAAAATGAATAGTATAAAAAAATCCAAAACACACTACTAAAATCTCCCATTCATTGAACCATCCTGGTAAATCTCCTGTGCCCCCTCTCGGGGACCCTGCTATCCTTCCCAATGTGTGGGTGATCTTTGGTTTGCACAGACCCAGCTGCTCTGTGTTCCTGTGGGTGATGGCATCATCGAGCAACAGTTGCACTAAACCTCACTGTCTGTCAGGGTGGGAGACACAAATCCCGAAAACATTTAAGATGTATTTAGGTGCATGCTTGCGATGCCATGATAGATGATGCGATTGACTGTGTATTGGAAAATGGATTAGGATAGTTCGGTGATAGTTTTCTTTACTGAAATAGACTCAACGGCCCACAGAGCCTTTTTTCTGTGCTGTAAACCTCGAGAAAATTAATATAAGGATATGACAGGCCACATGGCTTGGAAAGGGTGGATACTAGGAAATGGCTTCTGTTAGGCGAGAAGACTAGGACCCGTGGACACAGCCTTAGAATTAGAGGGGGTCAATTCAGAACAGAAATGCGGAGACATTTCTTCAGCCAGAGAGTGGTGGGCCTGTGGAATTCATTGCTGTGGAGTGCTCAACCTGACCCTCACTACCATCCACACACCACCCCCAGCATGACCCTCACTACCACCCACTCACCTCACCCAGCCTGACCAACACTGCCGTCCACACAACGCACCCAGCCTGACCCTCACTACCACCCACACACCGCATCCAGCCTGACCCTCACTAACACCCACACACCGCACCCAGCCTGACCCTCACTACCACCCACACACCGCACCCAGCCTGACCATCACTACCACCCACACACCGTCCCCAGCCTGCCCCTCACTATCACCCACACAACGCACCCAGCCTGACCCTCACTACCACCCACACACCGCACCCAGCCTGACCCTCCCTACCACCCACACAACGCACCCAGCCTGACCCTCACTACCACCCACACACCGCACCCAGCCTGACCCTCCCTACCACCCACAAACCGTCCCCAGCCTGACCCTCACAACCACCCACACACCACCCCCAGCCTGACCCTCATTACCACTCTCACACCGCACCCAGCCTGACCCTCACTAACACCCACACACCGCACCCAGCCTGCCCCTCACTACCACCCACACACCGCCCCCAGCCTGACCCTCACTGCCACCCACACACTGCCCCCAGCCTGACCCACACTACCACCCACCAACTGCCCCCAGCCTGACCCTCACTGCCAGCCACACACCGCACCCAGCCTGACCCTCACTCGCACCCACACACCGCCCCCAGCCTGACCCTCACTACCACCCACACACCGCCTCCAGCCTGACCCACACTACCACCCACCCACTGCCCCCAGCCTGACCCTCACTGCCAGCCACACAACGCCCCCAGCCTGACCCACACTACCACCCACACACCGCCGCCAGCCTGACCCTCACTGCCGTCCACTCACCGCCCCCAGCCTGACCCTCACTACCACCCACTCATCGCCCCCAGCCTGACCCTCACTACCACCCACACACTGCACCCAGCCTGACCCTCACTGCCGTCCACACACCGCCCCCAGCCTGACCCTCACTGCCACCCACACACCGCATCCAGCCTGACCCTCACTACCACCCACACACCGCACCCAGTCTGACCCTCACTACCACCCACACACCGCACCCAGCCTGACCCTCACTACCACCCACACAACGCCCCCAGCCTGACCCTCACTACCACACACACACCCTCACTACCACCCACACCCACCCCCCGCCTGACCCTCACTACCACCCACACACCGCACGCAGCCTGACCCTCACTACCACCCACACACCGCACCCAGCCTGACCCTCACTACGACCCACACACCGCACCCAGCCTGACCCTCACTGCCACCCACACACCGCCCCCAGCCTGACCCTCACTGTCACCCACACACCGCACCCAGCCTGACCCTCACTACCACCCACACACCGCCCTCAGCCTGACCCTCACTACCATCCACACACCGCCCCTAGCCTGACCCTCACTACCACACACACACCGCACCCAGCCTGACCCTCACTACCACACACACACCGCACCCAGCCTGACCCTCACTACCACCCACACACCGCACCCAGCCTGACCCTCACTACCACCCACACACCGACCTCAGCCTGACCCTCACTACCATCCACACACCGCCCCTAGCCTGACCCTCACTACCACCCACACACCGCACCCAGCCTGACCCTCACTACCACCCACACACCGCACCCAGCCTGACCCTCACTACCACCCACACACCGCCCACAGCCTGACCCTCACTACCACCACACACCGACCTCAGCCTGACCCTCACCGCTGTCCACATCCCGGCACCAGCCTGATCCTCACCACCATCCACCCACTGCCCCCAGCCTGACCCACACTGACGTCCAAACACTGCCCCCAGCCTGACCCTCACCTCCATCTAAAACTGCACCCAGCCAGACCCTCACCAACGTACACACACCACCCCAAGCATATCCCTCACCGTCGTCCACACACCACCCCAAACCTGATCTTCACCACCGTCTACACACCGCCCCCAGCCCAACCCTCACCAGAGGACTGGAGGGAGGCAAATGTAGTTCCTCTCTTCAAGAAAGGAATTTGGGAAATTCTGGGCAATTACAGTCAGTCTCACATCTATCGTCTGCAAGGTTTTAGAAAGGATTCTGAGGGATAGGATGTATGACCATCTGGAAGAGCATGGTTTTATTAAACACAGTCAGCAGGCTTTGTCAGGGGCAGATCATGCCTCACAAATCTGATTGAGTTCTTTGAGGATGTTACGAGGAAAGTTGATGAGGGTCGAGCGTTGGATGCTGTGTATCTTGACTTCAGTAAGGCATTTGATAAGGTTTCCCATGGTAGGCTCGTTCAGAAGGTCAGGAGGAATGGGATACGGGAAATTCTGTTTGGATACAGAATTGGCTGGCCAACAGAAGACAGCGAGTGGTAGTGGAAGGAAAATATTCTGCCTGGAAGTCAGTGGTGAGTGATGTTCCACAGGGCTCTGTCCTTGGGCCTCTACTGTTTGTAATTTTTGTTAATGACTTGGATGAGGGGATTGAAGGATGGGTCAGCAAGTATGCAGATGACCTAGAGGTTGGAGGTATCGTTGACAGTACAGAGAGGGATGTTGTAGGCTGCAGCGGGACATTGTCAGGATGCAGAGATGGGCTGAGAGGTGGCAGATGGAGTTCAACCTGGATAAATGCGAGGTGATGCATGTTGGAAGGTCGACCTTGAAAGCTGAGTACAGGATTAAGGATAGGATTCTTGGCAGTGCGGAGGAACAGTAGGATGTTGGTGTGCAGGTACATAGATCCCTTAAAATGGCCACCCAAGAGGACAGGGTTGTTTCGAAAGCATATGGTGTTTTGGCTTTCATTAACAGGGGGATTGAGTTTAAGAACCGTGAGATCTTGTTGCAGCTCTATAAAACTTTGGTTAGACCGCACTTGGAATACTGGGTTCAGTTCTGGTCACCCTGTTATAGGAAAGGTGTGGATGCTTTGGAGAGGGTTCAGAGGAGGTTTACCAGGATGCTGCCTGGACTGGAGGGCTTATCTTACGAAGAGAGGTTGACTGAGCTCGGAGTTTTTTTCAGTGGAGAAAAAGAGGAGGAGAGGGGACCTAATTGAGGTATACAAGATAATGAGAGGCATAGATAGAGTTGATAGCCAGAGACTTTTTCCCAGGGCAGAAATGTCTAACACGAGGGGTCATAGTTTTAAGCTGGTTGGAGGAAAGTATAGAGGGGATGTCAGAGGCGGGTTCTTTACACAGAGAGTTCTGCGAGCATGGAATGCGTTGTCAGCAGCAGTTGTGGAAGCGAGGTCATTGGGGATATTTAAGAGACTGCAGGACATGCATATGGTCACAGAATTTGAGGGTTTGTACATTAAGTTTACGTTCCATAAGGATCAATGGTTGGCACAACATCGTGGGCTGAAGGGCCTGTTCTGTGCTGTACTGTTCTGTGTTCTATGAAGTGTATCTGTACCTTTCGACCCTCTGCACCCTGTACTGACAGGTAGGGCTCCCTCAATACCTTAGAAACCATCCCCCAGTATGTTTATCCCCAAAACACCTCGTAAACCTGTTTGTCAACTTTCAGCAGAAGCAGCCTCAGGGCATTGAGCACAGACTGAATGACTCAGTGACGCTTGGATCAGGTCAGATCAAATTCTCAAGCAAAGAGATGGCTGGGGATATTCAGTAGCAACGGTGAGGAGAGAGAGGAACAATTCACATTTCAAGGGACCCTTCCTCAAAACGGTCTGTTCTGAAGGAACTTTCCCGCAGAAATCACTGGATTGAAAGGTAAACTCTGTCTGTCTCTTTCTCCCTCTCCCTTCAGAGATGCTGCCGGACATGCTTAGCTTCTTCAGCAATCTCTGTATTGATGTTTCAGGTCTCCAGCGGGTCCGTACAGATTGGTTTTAGTGTTGAATTGTCAAGCTTGCTCTGTTCAAGGTATTGATGAAGGGCTTATGCTCGAAACGTCGAATTCTCTATTCCTGAGATGCTGCCTGGCCTGCTGTGCTTTGACCAGCAACACATTTGCAGCTCAAGGGATTGAATCCCTCGGCTGCAAAGCGGGGTCAGTTACCTCAGCTAACAGGTTTGTGATGCCAACACTGTTGGCTCAATCTCTATCATGTCTGAAATTACCATGAAGGCCCCTGATTCTCAACCTCGCCCCTCAACTGAGGTGTGTGACTCTCTGACAGGACAGCAGCTCTCGGGTCCTCCTGGTCTATACTAACTTCCCAACTTTAAAAAGGTACTCCAGTAAGAGAGCTCTTTACATGGTTCAGGTCAAAATCCCTCCCTGACATCACTGTGGGACACCCAAGTACTGCAGTAAGGAGAGTACAGCTCACCCCCACCTTCCAGGTAACTATTAGAGGGTGTGGGAATCACATGCAAGCCCCATTTGAAAATAAGTTTATTACAGGGTGACGGTGGATGGTCACTAAGACTGTTTCTGTACCTGTGCTGAAATCAGCATAACGATGAAGCAAAGGGTGGGTTGAAGATGACAATGATAGCCTTTCGTAGGTTGGTGTTTATTGGAGTTTGTATCGACAGTATGAATGTTTGAGCACTTATTCAAGGGCATGCAGGTAGCTGCCAGAGGAAGTGATGGGGGCTGGTACAATTGTGACAATTGAAAGCCATCAGGATGAGTATGTGAATAGGAAGGGGTCAGAGGGATATCAGCCAAGTGCTAGCAAAGGGAATGAAATGAGATGAGAATATCTGGTTGGTATGGTCGCGTTGTATAGGAGGGTCTGTTTCCAAGCTGTGCACCTCTGTGACTCTGTGCCTCTGAATAGTCTATTACAGAGAGTTTCAGACAGGGCTTGGTTTCTGTGTCTCGCTCATACTTCCTCAGAATCTGCAAACCCTATGTCTCCACATTACCACAAGACACCATGAAATAGAAAAAAAGATGGTCAGTGCTGAGGGAGTGCTGCACTGTCATAGGGTCAGTACTGAGGGGGTGCAGCACTGTCAGAGAGTCAGTACTGAGGGAGTGCTGCATTGCCAGAGGGTCAGTACTGTGGGAGTGCTGCATTGCCAGAGGGTCAGTACTGAGGGAGTGCTGCACAGTCAGAGGGTCAGTACTGAAGGAGTGTTGCACTGTCTGTGAGTCAGTACTGAGGGAGTGCAGCACTGTCAGAGGGTCAGTACTGAGGGAATGGTGCACTATCAGACGATCAGTGTGGAGGGAGTGCAGCATTGTCAGAGGGTCAGTACTGAAGTAGTGCTGCGCTGTCAGAGGGTCAGTACTGAGGGAGTGCCGCGCATTCTGAGGGTCAGTACTGAGGGAGTGCTGCATTGCCAGAGGGTCAGTACTGAGGGATCACCGCACTGTCGGACAGTCAGTACTGAGGGAGTGCAGCATTGTCAGAGGGTCAGTACTGAGGGAGTGCTGCACTGTCAGAGGGTCAGCACTGAGGGTGTGCTGCACTGTCAGAGGGTCAGTACTGAGGGAGTGCTGCACTGTCAGAGGGTCAGCACTGAGGGAGTGTTGCACTGTCAGAGGGTCAGCACTGAGGGAGTGTTGCACTATCAAACGGTCAGTACTGAGGGAGCGCTACACAGTGAGAGTGTCAGTTCTGAGTGAGTGATAATTCAGAGTGTCAGTACAGAGAGAGAGCAGCACTGTCAGAGGGTCAGTACAGAGAGAGAGCAGCACTGTCAGAGGGTCAGTTGTGAGGGAGTGCTGCACTGTCAGAGGGTCAGGACTGAGGGAGTGCTGCACTGTCAGAGAGTGAGCACTGAGGGAGTGCTGCACTGTCAGAGGGTCAGTACTGAGGGAGTGCTGCACTGTCAGAGGGTCAGTACTGAGGGATTGCAGCACTGTCAGAGGGTCAGGAGTGCGGGAGTGCTGCACTGTCAGAGGGTCACTACTGACGGAGTGCTGTACTGTCAGAGTGTCAGTTCTGATGGAGTGCTACATTGTCAATGGTTCAGTTCCGATGGAGAGCTGCACTGTCAGAGGTTTTGTGCAGAGATTGGGCCACACTGTCCGAGGGTCAGTACAGGGTCACTTCCACACTGTCAGAGAGTCAGCACAGAGGGAGTGCATCACTATAAGAGGATCAGCGTGGTGGGAGTGCAGCATTGTCAGAGGATCAGTGTGGAGGGAGTGCAGCATTGTCAGAGGGTCAGTGTTGTGGAGTGCAGCATTATCAGAGGATCAGTGTGGAGGGAGTGCAGCATTGTCAGAGGGTCTGTGTGTGGGAGTGCAGCATTGTCAGAGGATCAGTGTGGAGATAGTGCAGCATTTTCAGAGAATCAGTGTGGAGGGTGTGCAACATTGTCAGAGGGTCAGTGTGGGGTAATGCAGCATTGTCAGAGGGTCAGTGTGGAGGGAGTGCAGCATTGTCAGAGGGTCAGTGTTGTGGAGTGCAGCATTATCAGACGATCAGTGTGGAGGGAGTGCAGCATTGTCAGAGGGTCAGTACTGAAGTAGTGCTGCGCTGTCAGAGGGTCAGTACTGAGGGAGTGCCGCGCATTCTGAGGGTCAGTACTGAGGGAGTGCTGCATTGCCAGAGGGTCAGTACTGAGGGATCACCGCACTGTCGGACAGTCAGTACTGAGGGAGTGCAGCATTGTCAGAGGGTCAGTACTGAGGGAGTGCTGCACTGTCAGAGGGTCAGCACTGAGGGTGTGCTGCACTGTCAGAGGGTCAGTACTGAGGGAGTGCTGCACTGTCAGAGGGTCAGCACTGAGGGAGTGTTGCACTGTCAGAGGGTCAGCACTGAGGGAGTGTTGCACTATCAAAAGGTCAGTACTGAGGGAGCGCTACACAGTGAGAGTGTCAGTTCTGAGTGAGTGATAATTCAGAGTGTCAGTACAGAGAGAGAGCAGCACTGTCAGAGGGTCAGTACAGAGAGAGAGCAGCACTGTCAGAGGGTCAGTTGTGAGGGAGTGCTGCACTGTCAGAGGGTCAGTACTGAGGGAGTGCTGCACAGTCAGAGGGTCAGGACTGAGGGAGTGCTGCACTGTCAGAGAGTGAGCACTGAGGGAGTGCTGCACTGTCAGAGGGTCAGTACTGAGGGAGTGCTGCACTGTCAGAGGGTCAGTACTGAGGGATTGCAGCACTGTCAGAGGGTCAGGAGTGCGGGAGTGCTGCACTGTCAGAGGGTCACTACTGACGGAGTGCTGTACTGTCAGAGTGTCAGTTCTGATGGAGTGCTACATTGTCAATGGTTCAGTTCCGATGGAGAGCTGCACTGTCAGAGGTTTTGTGCAGAGATTGGGCCACACTGCCCGAGGGTCAGTACAGGGTCACTTCCACACTGTCAGAGAGTCAGCACAGAGGGAGTGCATCACTATAAGAGGATCAGCGTGGTGGGAGTGCAGCATTGTCAGAGGATCAGTGTGGAGGGAGTGCAGCATTGTCAGAGGGTCAGTGTTGTGGAGTGCAGCATTATCAGAGGATCAGTGTGGAGGGGGTGCAGCATTGTCAGAGGGTCTGTGTGTGGGAGTGCAGCATTGTCAGAGGATCAGTGTGGAGATAGTGCAGCATTTTCAGAGAATCAGTGTGGAGGGTGTGCAACATTGTCAGAGGGTCAGTGTGGGGTAATGCAGCATTGTCAGAGGGTCAGTGTGGAGGGAGTGCAGCATTGTCAGAGGGTCAGTGTTGTGGAGTGCAGCATTATCAGAGGATCAGTGTGGAGGGAGTGCAGCATTGTCAGAGGGTCTGTGTGTGGGAGTGCAGCATTGTCAGAGGATCAGTGTGGAGAGAGTGCAGCATTTTCAGAGAATCAGTGTGGAGGGAATGCACCATTGTCAGAGGGTCAGTGTGGAGGGAGTGCAGCATTGTCAGAGGATCAGTGTGGAGGGAGTGCAGCATTGTCAGAGGATCAGTGTGGAGGGTGTGCAGCATTGTCAGAGGATCAGTGTGGAGGGTGTGCAGCATTGTTAGAGGGTCAGTGTGGGGGAGTGCAGCATTGTCAGAGGGTCAGTGTGGAGGGAATGCAGCATTGTCAGAGGGTCAGTGTGGAGTGAGTGCAGCATTGTCAGAGGATCAGTGTGGAGGGTGTGCAGAATTGTCAGAGGATCAGTGTGGAGGGAGTGCAGCATTGTCAGAGGATCAGTGTGGAGGGTGTGCAGCATTGTCAGAGGATCAGTGTGGAGGGTGTGCAGCATTGTTAGAGGGTCAGTGTGGGGGAGTGCAGCATTGTCAGAGGGTCAGTGTGGAGGGAATGCAGCATTGTCAGAGGGTCAGTGTGGAGGGAGTGCAGCATTGTCAGAGGATCAGTGTGGAGGGAGTGCAGCATTGTCAGAGGATCAGTGTGGAGGGTGTGCAGCATTGTCAGAGGTCAGTGTGGGGGAGTGCAGCATTGTCAGAGGGTCAGTGTGGGGGAGTGCAGCATTGTCAGATGGTCAGTGTGGAGGGTGTGCAGCATTGTCAGAGGATCAGTGTGGAGGGTGTGCAGCATTGTTAGAGGGTCAGTGTGGGGGAGTGCAGCATTGTCAGATGGTCAGTGTGGAGGGAGTGCAGCATTGTCAGAGGGTCAGTGTGGAGGGAGTGCAGCATTGTCAGAGAATCAGTGTGGAGGGTGTTCAGAATTGTCAGAGGGTCAGTGTGGAGGTTGTGCAGCATTGTCAGAGGTTCTGTGTGGGGGAGTGCAGCATTGTCAGAGGGTCAGTGTGGAGGGAATGCAGCATTGTCAGAGGGTCAGTGTGGAGGAGTGCAGCATTGTCAGAGGATCAGTGTGGAGGGAGTGCAGCATCGTCAGAGGATCAGTATGGAGGGTGTGCAGCATTGTTAGAGGGTCAGTGTGGGGGAGTGCAGCATTGTCAGAGGATCAGTGTAGAGGGAGTGCAGCATTGTCAGAGGATCAGTGTGGAGGGTTTGCAGCATTGTTAGAGGGTCAGTGTGGGGGAGTGCAGTATTGTCAGAGGGTCAGTGTGGAGGGAATGCAGCATTGTCAGAGGGTCAGTGTGGAGGGAGTGCAGCTTTGTCGTAGGATCAGTGTGGAGGGAGTGCAGCATTGTCAGATGGTCATTGTGGAGGGAGTGCAGCATTGTCAGAGGATCAGTGTGGAGGGAGTGCAGCATTGTCAGAGGGTCAGTGTGGAGGGAGTGCTGCATTGTCAGAGGGTCAGTGTGGAGGGAGTGCCGCATTGTCAGAGAGTCAGTACGGGAGAATTGCTATGCAGTGAGAGAGTCAGCAATGATGAAGTGCACACTCTCTGCGGGTCAGTGCTAATGGATGGCCATGCTGTCAGAGTGTTGCACTGTGACAGGGTTACTACTGAGGGATCGCTGCACTGTGAAAGGGTTGGAACTGAGGGATCACCACACACTGACGGGGTTATTACTGCGGGATCAGCGCGCTGTGAGAGGGTCAGTACTGATGGAGCGCCACACTATGTGTCCGACAGTCAGTACTGAGTGATTGCTGCATTGCCAGAGGGTCAGTACTGAGGGAGTGCTGCACAGTCAGAGGGTCAGGACTGGGGAGTGCTGCACTGTCAGAGAGTGAGCACTGAGGGAGTGCTGCACTGTCAGAGGGTCAGTACTGAGGGAGTGCTGCACTGTCAGAGGGTCAGTACTGAGGGATTGCAGCATTGTCAGAGGGTCAGGAGTGCGGGAGTGCTGCACTGTCAGAGGGTCACTACTGACGGAGTGCTGTACTGTCAGAGTGTGAGTTCTGATGGAGTGCTACACTGTCAATGGTTCAGTTCCGATGGAGGGCTGCACTGTCAGAGGTTTTGTCCAGGGATTGGGCCCCACTGTCGGAGGTTCAGTACAGCGTCACTTCCACACTGTCAGAGAGTCAGTACAGAGGGTGTGCATCACTATCAGAGGATCAGCGTGGTGGGAGTGCAGCAGTGTCAGAGGATCAGTGTGGAGGGAGTGCAGCATTGTCAGAGGGTCAGTGTTGTGGAGTGCAGCATTATCAGAGGATCAGTGTGGAGGGAGTGCAGCATTGTCAGAGGGTCTGTGTGTGGGAGTGCAGCATTGTCAGAGGATCAATGTGGAGGGAGGGCAGCATGGTCAGAGGGTCAGTGTGGAGGGAGTGCAACATTGTCAGAGGGTCAGTGTGGAGGGAGTGCAGCATTGCCAGAGGATCAGTGTGGAGGGAGTGCAGCATTGTCAGAGGGTCAGTGTGTGGGAGTGCAGCATTTTCAGAGGATCAGTGTGGAGGGTGTGCGGCATTGTCAGAGGATCAATGTGGAGGGTGTGCAGCATTTTCAGAGGGTCAGTGTGGGGGAGTGCAGCATTGTCAGAGGGTCAGTGTGGAGGGAATGCAGCATTGTCAGAGGGTCAGTGTGGAGGGAATGCAGCATTGTCAGAGGATCAGTGTGGAGGGAGTGCAGCATTGTGAGAGGATCAGTGTGTAGGGTGTGCAGCATTGCCAGAGGATCAGTGTGGGGGGTGTGCAACATTGTCAGAGGGTCAGTGTGGGGGAATGCAGCATTGTCAGAGGGTCAGTGTGGAGTGAGTGCAGCATTGTCAGAGGATCAGTGTGGAGCGAGTGCAGCATTGTCAGAGGATCAGTGTGGAGTGTGTGCAGCATTGTCAGAGGATCAGTGTGGAGGGTGTGCAGCATTGTCAGAGGGTCAGTGTGGAGGGAGTGCAGCATTGTCAGAGGGTCAGTGTGGAGGGAATGCAGCATTGTCAGATGGTCAGTGTGGAGGGAGTGCAGCTTTGTCAGAAGGTCAGTGTGGAGGGAGTTAAGCTTTGTCGGAAGATCAGTGTGGAGGGAGGGCAGCATTGTCAGAGGATCAGTGTGGAGGGTGTGCAGCATTGTCAGAGGATCAGTGTGGAGGATGTGCAGCATTGTCAGAGGGTCAGTGTGGAGGTAGTGCAGCATTGTCAGAGGGTCAGTGTGGAGGGAATGCAGCATTGTCAGAGGGTCAGTGTGGAGGGAGTGCAGCATTGTCAGAGGGTCAGTGTGGAGGGAGTGCTGCTTTCTCGGAGGATCAGTGTGGAGGGAGGACAGCATTGTCAGAGGGTCATTGTGGAGGGAGTGCAGCATTGTCAGAGGGTCAGTGTGGAGGGAATGCAGCATTGTCATAGGTTCAGTGTGGGGCGAGGTCAGCTTTGTCGGAGGATCAGTGTGGAGAGAGTGCAGCATTGTCAGAGGATAAGTGTGGAGGGAGTGCAGCATTGTCAGAGGGTCAGTGTGGAGGGAGTGCAGCGTTGTCGGAGGTTCAGTGTGGTGGGAGTGCAGCATTGTCAGAGGGTCAGTGTGGAGGGAGTGCAGCATTGTCAGAGAGTCAGGACGGGGGGACTGCTATGCAGTGAGAGAGTCAACAATGATGAAGTGCACACTCTCTGCGGGTCAGTGCTAATGGATGGCCATGCTGTCAGAGTGTTGCACTGTGAGAGGGTTACTACTGAGGGATCGCTCCACTGTGAAAGGGTTCGAAATGAGGGATCACCACACACTGACGGGGTTATTACTGAGGGATCAGCTCGCTGTAGAGGGTCAGTACTGATGGAGCGCCACACTATGTGTCCGACAGTCAGTACTGAGTGATTGCTGCATTGCCAGAGGGTCAGTACTGAGAGGGTGATGGACTGTCAAAGGGTCATTACTTAGGGAGCGCTACTTGGTCAGTGTGTCAGTTCTGAGGGTGTTGTTTCAGAGGGTCATTACAGAGGTAGTGCTGCACTTTCAGAGAGTCAGTAGTGAGGGAGTGCTGCACTGTGAGAGGGTCAGTACTGAGGGAGTGCTGCACTGTGATAGGGTCAGTACTGAGGGAGTGCTGAACTGTGAGAGGGTCAGTACTGAGGGAGAGCTGCACTGTCAGAGGGTCAGTACTGAGGGAGAGCTGCACTGTCAGAGGGTCAGTACTGAGGGAGTGCCGCACTGTCAGAGGATCAGTACTGAGGGTGTGCTGCTCTGCCAGAGGTCAGTAGTGAGGGAGTGGTGCACTGTCCGAGGGTCAGTACTGAGGGAGAGCTGCACTGTCAGAGGGTCAGTACTGAGGGAGAGCTGCACTGTCAGAGGATCAGTGTGGAGGGAGTGCAGCATTGTCTGAGTGTCAGTGTGGAGAGAGTGCAGCTTTGTCAGGGGTTCACTACTGAGAGAGTGCTACACTATCAGAGGGTCAGCACTGAGGGAGCGTTGCACTGTCAGTGGGTCAGTACAAAGAGAGTGCTACACTGTCAGAGGATCAGTACTGAGGGAGTGCTGCACTGTCTGAGGGTCAGTACTGACGGAGAGCTGCAATGTCAGAGGATCAGTGTGGAGGGAGTGCAGCATTGTCAGAGGGACAGTACTGAGGGAGTGCTGCGCTATCAGAGGGTCAGCACTGAGGGAGTGCCGCGCTGTCAGACGGTCAGTACTGAGGGAGTGCTGCACTGTCTGAGGGTCAGTACTGAGGGAGAGCTGCACTGTCAGAGGATCAGTGTGGAGGGAGTGCAGCATTGTCAGAGGGTCAGTACTGATGGAGTGCAGCACTGTCAGATGGTCAGTACTGAGGGAGTGATGCACTGTCAGAGGGTCAGTACTGAGGGAATGCTGCACTGTAAGAGGTTCAGTACTGAGGGAGTGTTGCACTGTCAGAGGGTCAGTACTGAGGGAGTGCTGCACTGTCAGATGGTCAGTACTGAGGGAGTGCTGCACTGTCAGAGGGTCTGTATTGAGGGAATGCTGCACTGTAAGAGGTTCAGTACTGAGGGAGTGTTGCACTGTCAGAGGGTCAGTACTGAGGGAGTGCTGCACTGTCAGACCGTCAGTTCTGAGGGAGTGCTGCACTGTCAGAGGTTCAGTACTGAGGGAGTGCTGCACTGTCTGAGGGTCAGTACTGAGGGAGAGCTGCACTGTCAGAGGATCAGTGTGGAGGGAGTGCAGCATTGTCAGAGGGTCAGTACTGATGGAGTGCAGCACTGTCAGATGGTCAGTATTGAGGGAGTGATGCACTGTCAGATGGTCTGTATTGAGGGAATGCTGCACTGTAAGAGGTTCAGTACTGAGGGAGTGCTGCACTGTCAGAGGGTCAGTATGAGGGAATGCTGCACTGTCAGACGGTCAGTTCCGAGGGAGTGCTGCACTGTCAGAAGTTCAGTACTGGGGGAGTGCTGCACTGTCTGAGGGTCAGTACTGAGGGAGAGCTGCACTGTCAGAGGATCAGTATGGAGGGAGTGCAGCATTGTCAGAGGGTCAGTACTGAGGGGGTGCTGCGCTGTCAGAGGTTCAGCACTGAGGTAGTGCCGCGCTGTCAGCCGGTCGGTACTGAGGGAGTGCTGTACTGTCAGGCGGTCAGTAATTAGGGAATGCAGCACTGTCAGATCGTCAGTACTGAGGGAGTGCTGCACTGTCAGAGGGTCAGTATTGAGGGAATTCTGCAATGTCAGAGGGTCAGTACTGAGGGAATGCTGCACTGTCAGATGGTCAGTCCTGAGTGAGTTCTGCACTGTCAGAGGGTCAGTACTGAGGGAGTGCAGCACAGTCAGAGGGTCAGTACTGAGGGAGTACTGCACTGTCAGAGGATCAGTTCTGAGGGAGTGCCGCACTGTCAGAGGGTCAGTACAGATGGAGTGCTGCACTGTCAGAGGATCAATACTGAGGGAGTGCCGCGCAGTCAGAGTGTCAGTACTGAGGGAGTGCTGCGCAGTCTGAGTGTCAGTACAGAGAGAGTGCTACACTGTCAGAGTTTCAGTACTGAGGGAGTGCTGCACTGTCTGAGGGTCAGTACTGAGGGAGAGCTGCACTGTCAGAGGATCAGTGTGGAGGGAGTGCAGCTTTGTCAGAGGGTCAGTACTGAGGGAGTGCTGCACTGTCAGAGGGTCAGTACTGAGGGAGAGCTGCACTGTCAGTGGGTCAGTACTGAGGGAGAGTACACTGTCAGAGGATCAGTGTGGAGGGAGTGCAGCATTGTCAGAGGGTCAGAACTGAGGGAGTGCTGCGCTGACAGTGGGTCAGTACTGAGGGAGTGCTGCACTGTCAGAGGGTCAGTACTGAGGGAGTGCAGCACTGTCAGATGGTCAGTACTGATGGAGTGCTGCACTGTCAGAGGGTCACTGCTGAGGTAGTGCAGCACGGTCAGAGGGTCAGTATTGATGGAATGCTGCACTGTCAGAGGGTCAGTACTGAGGGAATGCTGCACTGTCATACGGTCAGTCCTGAGAGAGTGCTGCACTGTCAGAGGGTCAGTACTGAGGGAGTGCAGCACAGTCAGAGGGTCAGTACTGAGGGAGAAATGCACTGTCAGAGGGTCAGTACTGAGGGAGTGCTGCACTGTCAGAGGATCAGTTCTGAGGGAGGGCCGCACTGTCAGAGGGTCAGTACAGATGGAGTGTTGCACTGTCAGTGAGTCAGTACTGAGGGGGTGCTGCACTGTCAGAGGATCAGTGTGGAGGCAGTGCAGCATTGTCAGAGGGTCAGTACTGAGGCAGCGGCGCACTATCCGAGTGTCATTACTGAGGGAGTGCTGCACTGTCAGAGGGTCAGTACTGAGGGAGTGCTGCGCTGTCAGAGGGTCAGTACTGAGTGAGCTCCCCACTGTAAGAGTTTCTGTTTAGACGGCAAGCCACGCTATCAGTGGATCAGCACTGAGAGAGCACTGCAGCATCAGCGGGTCAGTACTGAGGTCATGCCTCATTGCCAGAGGGTCAGTACTGAGAGAGTGCTGCACTGTCAGAGGATCAGTACTGAGGGAGTGCTGCACTGTCAGAGGTTCAGTACCGAGGGAGTGCTGCACTGTCAGAGGGTCAGTACTGAGGGAGTGCTGTTCTGTCAGAGTGTCAGCTCTGATAGAGTGCTACACTGTCAATGGGTCAGTTCTGATGGAGAGCTGCACTGTCAGAGGTTTTGTCCTGAGATTGGGCCACACTGTCGGAGGGTCAGTACAGGGTCACTTCCACACTGTCAGAGAGTCAGTACTGTTGTAAGTGAATTCTGTCTAGGTATTCTAAATCTCCGGAGAATAGTCCCTGACACTCGGCTAACTACTCTGCACTAGGGCTATGGTTCAGATCAACCGAGGTCTGCCTCCACACTCTGCCGACCGCGGACTGTACTTTAACCCTTGACTTCAAGGGAGACTGTCTACAAGGTCCCGTCCTAGGAGGCGAACTCCAAGCTGTCAGCACCAGACCTCATCCCCTCCGGCTACCGCTTTTCCCGTGGCAAATCGAAATGCTGCGAGACACACAAATGAGCAACGGATGTTTATTTCAAACTTGTAAGTTTGGGCGGCTTCCAAAAAATAAAGCTTCGGAAAATCGCGCCGGAAGATTTTACAGCACTGATATTTATACATTATTTTTACATGTAAAAACATTAATGACAATTCCATTGGTTAAAACATTTCACGCTTTTCTCTGCCAATTCTTTGACTTATATTGTTTTTAACAATTCCATTGGTCAAAACCTTTCACACTTCTCTCTGCCAACGCTTTGATTATCTGTATGTTTATAATATTCTGAGAGCTACTATTGTATCATGGCCACCTGTTTCTTAAACATTACATTATTTTTCTCTATCCCAGGCCTTGGTTATCTGTATGTTTTTAATATTTTAAGAACTTCTATTGTATTATTGCCAAGGTTACCTAGCTTCATAGCAGCCTAGTTTTAATTAACAGCTTACGTCAGTTTCATTCAAGGTTACAAACCGTCATGTTTTTGACATAACAGTTTCTCCCTGTTTCCAGGCTAACTTACATTCAGTCTCACAGTTCGCCCTCACTTATTAACCCTTAGTTAAACTGCAGAAATTACATCACTCATATCAGTACAGAGGGAGTGCATCACTATCAGAGGATCAGTGTGGTAGGAGTGCAGCATTGTCAGAGGGTCATGATTGTGGGAGTGCAGCATTGTCAGAGGATCAGTGTGGTGGGAGTGCAGCATTGTCAGAGGGTCAGTGTGGTGGGAGTGCAGCATTATCAGGGGTTCAGTATGGGGGGAGTGCAGCATTGTCAGAGGGTCAGTGTGGAGGGAGTGCAGCTTTGTCAGAGGGTCAGTGTGGAGGGAGTGCGGCATTGTCAGAGAATCAGTTTGGAGGGAGTGCAGCAGTGTCAGAGGATCAGTGTGGAAGGAGTGCAACACTGTCAGAAGATCAGTGTGGAGGGAGTGCAGCATTGTCAGAGAGTCAGGACGGGGGGACTGCTATGCAGTGAGAGAGTCAGCAATGATGAAGTGCATACTATCTGCTGGTCAGTGCTAATGGATGTCCATGCTGTCAGAGTGTCGCACTGTGAGAGGGTTACTACTGTGGGAGCGCTGCACTGTGAAAGGGTTAGAACTGAGGGAGCACCGCACACTGAGGGGTTTCGTACTGATGGATCACCGCGCTGTGAGAGGGTCAGTACTGATGGAGCGCCACACTATGTGTCCGACAGTCAGTACTGAATGATTGCTGCATTGCCAGAGGGTCAGTACTGAGAGAGTGATGGTCTATCAAAGGGTCATTACTTAGGGAGCGCTACTTGGTCAGTGTGTCAGTTCTGAAGGTGTTGTTTCAGAGGGTCATTACTGAGGGAGTGCTGCACTGTCAGAGGGTCAGTACTGAGAGAGTGCTGCACTGTCAGAGGGTCAGTACTAAGGGAGAGCTGCACTGTCAGAGAATCAGTGTGGAGGGAGTGCTGCATTATCAGAGTGTCAGTGTGGAGGGCGTGCTGCACTGTCAGAGGGTCATTTCAGAGAGAGAGCTACACTATCAGAGGGTCAGTACTGAGGGAGCGTTGCACTGTCAGAGGGTCAGTACAGAGAGAGTGCCACACTGTCAGAGGTTCCGTACTGACGGAGTGCTGCACTGTAAGAGGGTCCATACTGAGGGAGTGCTGCACTGTCAGAAGGTCAGTACTGAGGGAGAGCTGCACTGTCAGAGGATCAGTACTGAGGGAGTGCTGCACTGTCAGAGAGTCAGTGCTGAGGGAGTGCTGCACGGTCAGAGGGTCAGTACTGAGGGAGTGCTGCACTGTTAGAGCATCAGTATTGAGGGAATGCTGCACTCTAAGAGAATCAGTACTGAGGGAGTGCTGCACTGTCAGAGGATCAGTGTGGAGGGAGTGCAGCATTGTCAGAGGGTCAGTAGTGAGGGAGTGCTGCACTGTCAGAGGGTTAGTGCTGAGGGAGTGCAGCACTGTCAGAGGGTCTGCATTGAGGGAATGCTGCACTGTAAGAGGTTCAGTACTGAGGGAATGCTGCACTGTCAGATGGTCAGTTCTGAGGGAGTCCTGCACTGTCAGAGCATCAGTATTGAGGGAATGCTGCACTCTAAGAGAATCAGTACTGAGGGAGTGCTGCACTGTCAGAGCATCAGTATTGAGGGAATGCTGCACTCTAAGAGGATCAGTACTGAGGGAGTGCTGCACTGTCAGAGGGTCAGTACTGAGGGAATGCTGCACTGTCAGATGGTCAGTTCTGAGGGAGTGCTGCACTGTCAGAGGGCCAGTACGGAGGGAGTGCTGTACTGTCAGAGGGTCAGTACTGAGGGAATGCTGCACTCTCAGAGGATCAGTGTGGAGGGAGTGCAGCATTGTCAGAGGGTCAGAACTGAGGGAGTGCTGCGCTGTCGGAGGGTCAGTACTGAGGGAGTGCTGCACTGTCAGAGGGTCACTGCTGAGGTAGTGCAGCACGGTCAGAGGGTCAGTATTGATAGAATGCTGCACTGTCAGAGGGTCAGTACTGAGGGAATGCTGCACTGTCAGACGGTCAGTCATGCGGGAGTGCAGCACAGTCAGAGGGTCAGTACTGAAGGAGAAATGCACTGTCAGAGGGTCAGTACAGATGGAGTGCTGCACTGTCAGAGGATCAATACTGAGGGAGTGCCGCGCAGTCAGTGGGTCAGTACTGAGGGAGTGCTGCGCAGTCTGAGTGTCAGTACAGAGAGAGTGCTACACAGTCAGAGCATCAGTATTGAGGGAATGCTGCACTCTAACAGGATCAGTACTGAGGGAGTGCTGCACTGTCAGAGGATCAGTACTGTGGGAGTGCTGCACTGTCAGAGGATCAGTACTGTGGGAGTGCTGCACTGTCAGAGGATCAGTTTGGAGGGAGTGCAGCATTGTCAGAGGGTCAGTACTGAGGGAGTGCTGCACTGTCAGAGCGTCAGTACTGAGGGAGAGCTGCACTGTCAGAGGATCAGTGTGGAGGGAGTGCAGCATTGTCAGAGGGTCAGTACTGAGGGAGTGCTGCGCTGTCAGAGTGTCAGTACTGAGAGAGTGCTGCACTGTCAGAGGGTTAGTGCTGAGGGAGTGCAGCATTGTCAGAGGGTCAGTACTGAGGGAGTGCTGCACTGTCAGAGCGTCAGTACTGAGGGAGAGCTGCACTGTCAGAGGATCAGTGTGGAGGGAGTGCAGCATTGTCAGAGGGTCAGTACTGAGGGAGTGCTGCGCTGTCAGAGTGTCAGTACTGAGAGAGTGCTGCACTGTCTGAGGGTTAGTGCTGAGGGAGTGCTGCACTGTCAGAGGGTCAGTACTGAGGGAATGCTGCACTGTCAGAGGGTCAGTACTGAGGGAATGCTGCACTGTCAGACTGTCAGTTCTGAGGGAATACTGCACTGTCAGAGGATCAGTACTGAGGGAGTGCTGCACTGTCAGAGGATCAGTGTGAAGGGAGTGCAGAATTGTCAGAGGGTCAGTAGTGAGGGAGTGCTGCACTATCAGAGGGTTAGTGCTGAGGGAGTGCTGCACTGTCAGAGGGTGACTGCTGAGGGAGTGCAGCACTGTCAGAGGGTCTGCATTGAGGGAATGCTGCACTGTAAGAGGTTCAGTACTGAGGGAATGCTGCACTGTCAGAGTGTCAGTTCTGAGGGAGTCCTGCACTGTCAGAGCATCAGTATTGAGGGAATGCTGCACTCTAAGAGAATCAGTACTGAGGGAGTGCTGCACTGTCAGAGCATCAGTATTGAGGGAATGCTGCACTCTAAGAGGATCAGTACTGAGGGAGTGCTGCACTGTCAGAGGGTCAGTACTGAGGGAATGCTGCACTGTCAGACGGTCAGTTCTGAGGGAGTGCTGCACTGTCAGAGGGTCAGTACTGAGGGAGTGCTGCACTGTCAGAGGGTCAGTACTGAGGGAATGCTGCACTGTCAGAGGATCAGTGTGGAGGGAGTGCAGCATTGTCAGAGGGTCAGAACTGAGGGAGTGCTGCGCTGTTGGAGGGTCAGTACTGAGGGAGTGCTGCACTGTCAGAGGGTCAGTACTGAGGGAGTGCAGCACTGTCAGATGGTCAGCACTGATGGAGTGCTGCACTGTCAGAGGGTCACTGCTGAGGTAGGGCAGCACGGTCAGAGGGTCAGTATTGGTGGAATGCTGCACTGTCAGAGGGTCAGTACTGAGGGAATGCTACACTGTCAGACGGTCAGTCCTGAGGGAGTGCTGCACTGTCAGAGGGTCAGTACTGAGGGAGTGCAGCACAGTCAGAGGGTCAGTACTGAGGGAGAAATGCACTCTCAGAGGGTCAGTACTGAGGGAGTACTGCACTGTCAGAGGATCCGTTCTGAGGGAGGGCCGCGCTGTCAGAGGGTCAGTACAGATGGAGTGCTGCACTGTCAGAGGATCAGTACTGAGGGAGTGCCGCGCAGTCAGAGGGTCAGTACTGAGGGAGTGCTGCGCAGTCTGAGTGTCAGTACAGAGAGAGTGCTACACAGTCAGAGCATCAGTATTGAGGGAATGCTGCACTGTCAGAGGATCAGTATTGTGGGAATGCTGCACTCTAAGAGGATCAGTACTGTGGGAGTGCTGCACTGTCAGAGGATCAGTTTGGAGGGAGTGCTGCACTGTCAGAGCGTCAGTACTGAGGGAGAGCTGCACTGTCAGAGGATCAGTGTGGAGGGAGTGCAGCATTGTCAGAGGGTCAGTACTGAGGGAGTGCTGCGCTGTCAGTGTCAGTACTGAGAGAGTGCTGCACTGTCAGAGGGTTAGTGCTGAGGGAGTGCTGCACTGTCAGAGGGTCAGTACTGAAGGAATGCTGCACTGTCAGAGGGTCAGTACTGAGGGAATGCTGCACTGTCAGACTGTCAGTTCTGAGGGAGTACTGCACTGTCAGAGGGTCAGTACTGAGGGAGAGCTGCACTGTCAGACGGTCAGTACTGAGGGAGTGCTGCACTGTCAGAGGGTCAGTACTGACGGAGTGCTGCACTGTCAGAGTGTCAGTACTGAGGGAGTGCTGCATTGTCAAAGTGTCACTGCTGAGGGAGTGCAGCACTGTCAGAGGGTCAGTCCAGAGAGAGTGCTACACTCAGAGGGTCAGTACTGAGGGAGTGCTGCACTGTCAGAGGGTCAGTACTGAGGGAGTGCTGCACTGTCAGAGGGTCATTATTAAGGGAGTGCTGCACTGTCAGAGGGTCAGTACTGAGGGAGTGCTGCACTGTCAGAGGGTCATTATTAAGGGAGTGCTGCACTGTCAGAGGGTCAGTACTGAGAGAGTGCTGCACTGTCAGAGGGTCGTACTGAGGGAGTGCTGCACTGTCAGAGGGTCATTACTAAGGGAGTGGTGCACTGTCAGCGCATCAGTCTGACGGATTCCTGCATTGTAAGAGAGTCAGTACTGAGTGAGTGCCACACTATCAGATGCCCTGAATGGCTGAATTTCTGCTCTCATGTCCTATGGTCTACGAGGAATATCTGGAATTGTTCAGTACATTTCTGCTTCTGCGTCCTACAGACCCTGCTCAGCAATGATTCCCGTGTCCAGATTCCAGAGACTGGGTTCAAACAGACCATCTTCATTTGGTTTTTGAACTTGAAGAGGTTCCATCCTCTTTTCCCAGGATTGGAGGGTTCATTTCACGTGACTGACCTGCCAGCTCAAAGGGATATTTTCATGCTGCAGGGCTGAGGTTTATTCCTCAGCTTCCGTCTGCTCATCCCAAATGGATCCCACTGCCCCACACTCAGCACAGTCGTGTGTTCCTTATTTCTGAACTTCCCAATGCTCATCCACTTCCAGAATGATATCCCACACTCCTCCAAACCGTATCGCAGGCTAATTGTCTGGGAGAGAGGAGGGCTAAGAGGGGAAATAAAAACCTGAAAGTTCCTTACAGTGACATTAAGGATGAATGGATAATGAGAGAAAGAGTAGGCTGTGGAACACAGTGAGAGTCTGTGCATGGACCCAGAGGGTGTAGTGAATGGATGCATTTTGTCAGTGCTCACTGGGACAGGGTTGATAATAAATCGTGGAGATGCTCTGTGATACAATTAAATGAATTAGCATATATATGGAGAGAGATGGTTCTGAGTGGTCTGGCCTTCTTACAACCCAATAAATCTCCAAAGACGGAGGAAATGTGTCTCAGTTTACCGAATGAGGTGTTGGAGGAAGTAGCAGGTACACGAGCAAATATTTTCAAATCCTCTCTGGCCACAGGAGAGTTGTCTGCAGACTGGCCATGTGTTACTGTTATTCAAGAGGGAGCATGGGATATACCAGGCAGCTTCAGGCCGGTCAGGCTAATATCGTGGGTGGGACGTCTGTTGGAAGCAATTTTGGGAGATAGAATTAATCAGCATTTAAAGAGACTGGAGTTCATGAAGAACAGTCAGAATGGTTCTGTTAAGGGGAGGTCAGGTCTGACCAATGGGATTGCACTGTTTAAGGAGGTGACCAGGTGTGTAAATAAGGGCAATACTTTCCTGTCGCCTGCTTGGAGGTCAGTGAGGCTTTTATCAGGACCCATACCGGAAACTGATAGTGAACATAAAAACTCAAGATCTGAGGAATTTGGCGCAGAATGCTGAGTGACAGGAAGCGGACAGTGACGGCCCAATGAGAAATCTCTGTCCGTTCATGTCTCACTGTTGGGGTCTTGCTGATGTGGCTGATAGAAAAGATGTAGGTTTGAATGGTGTATGGTTAATCATTGGGCTCATGAATGATGTGAAGATTGGTTGGGTGATAAATACTGAGGAGGATAGCCTTAGGTTACAGAAGGATGGAGATGGCCTTGTCAGATGGACTGATCAGTGACAACGGGTGAGGTGCCTGAAGACTGGAGGGTGGTTAATGATGGGCCATTATTGAAGTAAGGCTGCAAGGAACAGCCATTGTATTCTGGAGCTGTGAGCCTGATGGCAGTGGTGGGTCAGCTGTTGGAGGGCATTCTGAGAGACAACTTACATACATTTGGAAAAGCAGGAATTGATTAGGGATGGTCAGCTTGGCTTTGTTTGTGGAAATGATGTATCCAACTTGATGGAGCTTTTGAAGGGATGACCAAGGAGACAGATGAGAAGGTTTCACATGGGAGACTGCTTAGTGAAAGGTTAGATGGCATGACATCCAGGGAGAGAGGACAGCACGGTGCCTCAGTGGTTTGATTCTAACCCCCGGTGACAGTTTGTATGGAGTTTACACATTCTCTCTGTATCTGTACGCGTTTACAACGGGTGCTTCAGTTTCCTCCCACAGTCCAAAGATGTCATGGGAAATACAGCATTACAGGGATAGAGTAGAGGATGTGAGTCTGGGTGGGATGCTGTTCAGACAGTCAGAGTGGGGCCAATGGACGGAATAGCTTGCTCCTACACTGTAGGAATTCTAAAATTAATCCACAGAGACAAGTCATGTTCCGGTGATCTGGGCTCCAGTCTTGAACAGGGGTGGATGTGGGTCCTAACCGTCTGAAGTGGTTTGAACACAGTCTGAGGGGGAAGCTGGGCTGAGACCTGAAGTGTTCAGGGTGTGAATGCTTTGTGGAGCTACTGTCTGAGGGGCTTTGGGGGTTAAACCCAACAAAGTGGTGCTTTCTTAGATATTGAGGGAGCACTGTCTGAGGTACTGAGGGAGCGCTTTCTGAGGTACTGAGGGAGCACTGTCTGAGGTACTGAGGGAGCACTTTCGGAGTTATTGAGGGAGAAATATCTGAGGTATTGTGGGAGCACACTAAGAGGTATTGAGGGAGCACTGTCTGAGGTTTTGAGGTAGCATTTTCTGAGGTATTGAGGTAGCACTACGTGAGGTATTGAGGGTGAACTACGTGGGTATTGAGGGAGCACTGTCTGAGGTATTGAGGAAGCATTATCTGAGGTATTGAGGGAAAACTATCTGAGATATTGAGGGAGCACTTTCTGAGGTATTAAGCGAATACTATCTGAGTTATTGAGGGAGAACAATCTGAGGTATTGAGGGAGCACTGTCTGAGGTACTGAGGGAGCACTGTCTGAGGTACTGAGGGAGCAATTTCTGAGGTACTGAGGGAGCACGTTCTGAGGTATTGAGGGAGTACTTACTTAGATATTGATGGAGCACTGTCTGAGATATTGAGGGAGAACTTTCTTAGACATGGAGGGAGCAATTTCTGAGGTAATGAGGGAGCACCTTCTGAGGTACTGAGGGAGCAATTTCAGAGGTATAGAGGGACCACTATCTGAAGTATTGAGGGAGCACTGTCTGAGGTATTGAGGGAGCACTTTCAGAGGTATTGAGGGAGCACTTGCTGAGGTATTGGGGAGCACTGTCTGAGGTACTGAGGTAGAACTATCTGAGGTACTGAGGGAACACTATCTGGCGGTACAGAGTGCCGAGGATAGAAATGAACAGATGCAATTCCCTGATCATTTCCTCAGGGTCCCCGAGGCACTCTGGTGTTGTCATTTGAAATGGAAGCCACTCCCCATTTCAGAAGATTCAGATCATTTTAAACAATCAGTGAAAAATGACAGCAGGATGTGTCTGAAACATGGTTTGCGGGAAAACGTTTATCAATCTATTGTTACCTGTTGCTTGGAGACTTTTAAGAAATGCAGGCACCCAAACAGACTAATGCTGTCGATGCAAGAGGTGGGGCAAGATCCAACAAGTCTCTCCAGCTGCTGTCTGTCTCCGTGGAGCAGTCACCATGTGAGATCAGGGTTCAGTCCTCAGAGAAATCATTTCTCCAGCAATACCTCAACCATGTCTTTACAGCCGTGTGTGTATGACAGAGAAACAGAGAGAGAGAGAGAGAGAGACTGCCCGTGGTTGTGTGTGTGAAAGAGTGGATGCATGTGTATCTCTGTGTGTCTGTATATGTTTGCGTGAGAGAGAAAGTGCATGTTCATGTGAGAGTGTGTGGCTGTGTGTGTGTTTGACGGTGTGTGTGTCTCTGTGTGCATGTGTGTGAGTGAGAGTGTGTATGAGAGAGTGTTTGTGTGTGTGAGGGAGAGTGTATCTGTGTGTATGTGTGTGTGAGAGTGTGTCTGTGTATGTGAGAGAGAATTTGTCTGTGTGTCTGTGTCTGTGTGTCTATGTGTGTATGTGTCTGTGTGTCTATGTGTGTGTATGAGAGTGTATCTTGTGTGAGAAAGAGTGCGTATGTGTGTGAGAGAGTGTGTGTGCATGTGTGTGAGAGAGTGAGTGTGTCTGTGTGTGTGGGAGAGTGTGTGTGCCAGTGTGTGTGAGAGAGAGTGTGTCTATGTGTATTTGAGGGAGCATGTGTCTGCGTGTGTATGTGTGTGTGAGAGAGAGAGTAACTGTGTGTTTATGTGTGTGTGTGAGAGAGCGTCTGTGTGTGAGAGAGATTGTGTGTCAGTGTATATGTGTGAAAGACAGAATGTGTGTGTCCATGTGTGTGTGTGAGAGAGTGTGTCTATGTGTATTTGAGGGAGCGTGTGTCTACGTGTGAACGTATGTGTGAGAGAGAGTGTAACTGTGTGTTTATGTGTGTGTGTGAGAGAGTGTGTCTATATGTGTTTGAGGGAGCGTGTGTCTGCGTGTGTATGTGTGTATGAGAGAGAGTAACTGTGCATTTATGTGTGTGTGTGTGACAGAGAGCGTCTGAGTGTGTGAGCGAGTGTGTGTCAGTGTGTGTGCGTGTGAGAGTGTGTGTGTTTGTTTGAGGGATCGTGTGTCTGTGAGTCTGTCTGTGTGTATGTGTGTGAGAGTGAATGTCTGTGTGTGAGAGACAGAGAGTATGTGTGCGTGTGTGAGAGAGTGTCTGTGAGTGTGTGAGAGACAGAGTGTATGTGTGTGTGAGTGTGTGTGTGTGTGTCTGTGTGAGAGAGAGTGTGTGTCTGTGTGTGCGTGAGAGAGTGTGCCTGTGTGTATGTGTGTGTGTGAGTGTGTGTGTGTGTGTGTGTGTGTGTGTGTGTATGTAAACTAGCCAATCTTATCAGGTGCCCATGAATATAAAACCCAGCTGCTGTTTCAGGTGAATTGGTCCGTGTGTCTCCAAAGACACAAAGGCTGTAAGAGTGAATTAACTGGGGGAAAGAGAGTGCTGTTCATTCCAGTGGGGATTCATCCAGTAAACCTTCCCCACACACTAACATCCCTCTGGCAGTGCAGTGACTAGTCCTGCACACAGTGCTCCAGGTACAAACCAATGTAATGTCACCGTAGTCTTACCAGACCATGGGACAGCTCCTCATTACAGAGCGGTGTCTGGTGGTGTTTTATTCAGAGGGTCACCATACCCCAGCTGAGGGGGGAGGGAGGGAAGGAGAGTCCTTCACAGTAACTCTAGCTAGTGTGGTAAGCTAACCGCCCAGCCAACTGAGCTAACCGACCTCACTCCAGGGGCAGGCCCTGTATAACCCAATCATTGCCAGCCTGCACCTCAATAGGAGCCAGGAGCAAGGCCATTCGGCCCCCACCCTAAACCCAGAAGGGAGAGCACGGGAAGTTGATGAAGGAAACAAGCCCCTCCCATGTGCCTTCTGAAATGGATCTGGAGGACATGCCAGACCTGGCCTGCTGTTTGCTTCCCCGGGATTGGCCTGCTCCACTTTATAGTGAGAGACTGAGGGGAACCTCGAGGAGATTTCACTTCTCACTGAGAGGCTGGAACTCCAATCCAAACCAGGCTGGTTCCCTCCGTGACTCACAGAAGAGTGCAGCACTCTACAGATCAGGCCCTTGTATAGTCATAACCTCCAGTGAGGGGGCCAAGAGCTGGGAGATAGCGCTAAGAACATAAGACCATCCGAAATAGGAACAGGAGGAGACCATTCAGCCCCACGAGCATGCTCTGCTATTCAATGTATGATTCAACATTTGATTCGGGAGCTGAAACCCGGACAGTACACAGAAAGAGAATTCTGCCATGAGGAATCATCAGAGCGCGCGCACACACACACACACACGCACACACACACACACACACACACACACACATATATATACACACACACATATATACACACACACACGCACGCACACACACACACACACACATATACACACACACACATATACACACACACACACACACACATACACACACACACGAATTGTGGAATTCAGGCTGTCTGTGGGAACGGGGAGAGACAAAGGAGCAAAATGCTAGAGAGGGGTCTGATAACACAGATCTCACTGCTTCCCTCTCTCTCTCTGCAGCTCTCATGTCTATTTCTGTGTTCCCAGATCTCTTTCCCACATCTTTCCTTCAATCCCTATCTCTCAACATCCTTCACATCTCTGTCCTGTTTCCATTTCCCAGTAGATTCCCTTCCCCCTTTGTCACCTCACTAGATTTTTCAGGAATGCTTAATCATTCAGTCTTTCACAAAACTAACACCTTGCTCATCTCTCTCTGCATCTGTCTCTCAGCTCTGTGGGATCTTGCTATTCCTGTCTGTACATCACTCTAGCCACATCACATCAGCCCCCACCACCACCCCACTCTCTCAGCTCTATCTCTCTGTTGTTGCAACTCCTCTCTCTCTCAGTCCTCTCTCTCTCCCTGGGATTTCTGTCTTGCTGTCTGCCTGAACGTCTCTCCCTGTCTTTCTCTCCCCATTTTTACCTTGTATCTGTCTGACATTGTATTTCTCTTCCTGGGGTTTCTATCCCTCTCTCTCTCTCTGTCTTTCTCTCTTCTGCTCTCTCTCAGTTCTTCACACTTCCTCTCCCTTACCCTCCCCCCACCCACTGCCTGTCTGTCTTTCTCTTGTTCTCTCCCTCCCTCTCACTGTCTGCCCGTCCATCTTTCTTTCTCTCCTGTAGTTTCTCTCCCTCTTTCTCCCTGGACCCCTCTGCTCTGTCCCAGTGACTGGGGGAAGGGGCATTGGGAAGACTTTCCCTTAGTTGCCTGGTCTCTCTCAGGTTTTACCCCCACAGTAGGGGAGGAACAGGAAGTACCACGCTGAGTGCGTCTGAAATAGAGAAAAAGAGAAAGAGAAAGGGAGAGTGACAAAAAGAGAGAGAGACATGGAGAGAGTGGAGATGGAGAAAGTGGAGAGGTAGAGATCAGCAGTAAGAGTCAAGGAGGTAGAGTGAGAAAAGGATAGAGTGAGAAGACAGGGAGAGAGAGAGAGAGAGAGAGAGGACATATATGGAGGGAGAAGGACAGTGTGTACGACTGGCGATGGGTTTAGAGTGCGGTCTTGCTGTTCATTACAGCAGTCAGTCAAAAGGCGAGTTAGTCTCTACACTATGTCCTCCAGCCCAGGGGCTGTGAGTCTGCATGGGAAGGGGGAGAGTGGGGACACGGAGGGAGTGGGCCAGCCAGAGACAGGGGGAGTGTTTGATGGGGTTTTGGGGTTGGTGAAGAAAGGAGGGGCTGTTGTCAGAGAGAGATGGAGGGAGGGATAGCACGTGATGCAAAGTCTGAGACAGGGTGGAGAAGAGGTCTCCACACGAAGGATAGTCAATGAGGCCATTCAGGGGCCAATCCTGAGGATCCTGAACAGGACCAGGATCATTTAATGGGGGAGCGGGGAATGATGGGCAGAAAGGACTCCAAGCCTTCTGTAATTCTGCGACTGGGATCTTGTTGTACATTAAAACAGTCACAGGCCAGTCAGTCAACCCAGACTCATTTACCAGTGTGAGAAAGTGAGGATTGCAGCTGTTGGAGAGTCAGAGTTACAAAGTGTGGAGAGTCGATGGGTCAGGCCTGACCTGCTGGGCTTTTCCAGCACCACACTTTTCCACCCATTTCCCTCTGCCCCAGGGAGTGGGGCTCACAGCAGTGTTGGGGGCAGTGAAATGTTTGAGGGGGGCACATTTGGTGAGGTAGGTATTTGGGAGGGAAGGTATTTGGGGAAGGGGATAAATTTGGGAGGACAGTGAAGATGAGGGGCAAATGTTTTTAGGGGGTTCAAAATTATTTCAGGTCTGAAATAAAGAAAAAGAGAAAGGGAGGGTGAGAAAAAGAGAGAGACGGGTAGAGAGAGTGGGGATGGAGAAGGGGGATGAGAGAAAGCTGGCGCAGAGACAGACAGTGAGAGGGAGGGTGTGAGAGAAAGGCAGATTGAGAGAAAGAGACAGACAGGGAGAGAGAAGAACAAAGAGAGAAGGGGAAATCAGACTGAGACAAACAGGCGTTGAAGCATGGACAGACTGAAGGGGGGACACTCAGTATTCCAGTTGGTTCCAGCTATCTCTCTCACAATGGGTTTACACACTCCCTCTCTCCCATGCTCCTGGGGTTTGCTTCAGCTTGTTTCTCTCCCTCTCTCTCTCCCTCTCTCTGGATGGTCAGCCGGTCTCTGTCCCTTGCCATGTTGGTCACCTCAGAAAGGATCCAGAAAATTCAAGAGATCAGTCTGCAGGTGATCCCTGGTGTTGTTCATTTCTGGATGGTTTCCCAGAACTTTCTATCGTTCTGGCCAATTCGGAGAATCCGTTAATAGTTTGAAGCATTGCTGATCATTTGGATGGCTTGTTGTTGTTAGTTTCTTTGTGTCGCAGGCCCCGGTGCCTTCCTGTCTGGGCCCTCCTTGGTTTGGTGCTGACGTTGTTAGGGATATGTCTGCCCAGGGGAACTGTTGCCTTTGACATTATGCTGATGGGATAACCATCTGGCTGCTGTCTGGCTTTTGTGAGTTGGGTGTATAACTTGTCCAATATACCCAGCATCTCTTGGCTGTCTATCTGTGTTTTAGCAAGGAGGCCGCAACATTTCACCCATTCCCCTCCCCCACCCAGTCTTTTGAATGGAAAGAAGCTTATACAATGAATTACAAACCTCATTTTAAAAGCTGGTTATGTTTGTTGTCAGAGTAGCCTGCTGTTTGAGCGAAAGCCATTTTGTATATTGGTCAAACCCATTGTCATATGGCTGATAAGTGATATCATCGAATCCCTACAGAGCAGAAACAGGCCCTTCAGCCCATCGAGTCCACAATGACCCTCTGAAGAGAATCCAACTCGGATCCATCCCCTGATGATATCCCTGAAACCCTGCATTTCCCATGGCTATTCCAGCTAACCTGAATATCCGTCGACACTATGGGCAAACTGTCAAAAATATACACCATTGAACAGTGGGAGAAAACCGATGCAGATGCAGGGAGAATGTACAAACTTCACACAGACAGTTGCTCAAGGGTGGAATCAAACCAAGGTCTCTGGCGCTGTGAGGTAACAGTGCTCACCACTGAGTAACTGGGGCACTCCTAACTGTTTCGACAAAACATATTCCGTTTTGAGAATCTATACAGAATTGGGATGCACAGCCAACATCCAGTGAGCAGAATAAATGCAAAGGAATGAGGCCTGCTGGCTCAAACTCCTGGAATTCCCTCCCTAAGGACATTGTGGGTCCACCACCTGCAATAGTTCAAGGAGGCAGCTCACCACCCAAACCAGCTCCCGAGCAGCCACGTACAGGCAGTCAATACTGGGCCCAGCCAGGAACACTCAAACGCTGCAAATGAATGAAACGAATGTGATCACCCGGGATTTCCAGCCCCTGGGGTGTATCCAGGTATTATTCAGCATGATCGTACCCATGTGTTGCAGCCTGTAACCCTAACCACCGGTATCCCGAGATATATCAAGGTGAGTGCAGTTAGGACCACAGCCGATGTGAGAGGAGCCGAATTCGTTAATGACAGGCGGTGGGAATGCTGTGGTGTGACGTGTTCCTTCACATTTACATAAGGGTTGTCCCTGTCAATGTTCCCTCTATCTCCACAGCATGTGGGATGGAATCATGATAACCCATCCAAATACCTTTTTTAATATAATTCCGATACTTTCGACTTCAAAGATCTCCATCCTAACTTTGTCACTCGGGATAATTGGAATCCTTCGTCCCAAGCCCAGGTGTCCCACCGAGAGTGTCCTTACAGCTGTTACTCACCCAGCCCTTGGTGAGCTGCTGTCACTGACAGTGAGAGACGTTGGTGTGGGTCTTCTCCTGGAACAAATATTGACGCTGTTTGTCACTAACCCGGGATGGGACTTTTCTCGAGCAGTGAGTACTGTTGCCTTTATTTCATCACTTCGTTGCCCTCACTGTTGTCCCTCAGGGAGGGCTGAATGGCCTGGTGGACAAAGTCACATGGTGATTAATTTAGTTTGTTTGTCAACATCCAGTCCGTGTATGACAGACTGTCGGTCTGTCTCATCCAAAAATGTATCTGAGTTTGAGACAGGATCAGACAGAGTAGACTTTTTGGTGCTGACCCCCAGCTGGGGGGCTGGAATGGCTGTTTTGTGCGGAGTGAGACCATCAGCTGTCTGACACTGGATAACCACAGGATTCATGGAATCTGAGTTCGGCTGTGGCTCAGGGCTGGGGGCAAAAGTGCAGTTAGCTGGGAGCAAGGCAGTAGCAGACCCCATCCGTGGGCGGGTGTAGATATGTCAGTGTGGGGCTTGTCGTTAGCTCCCTGGGGAGGTAGAATTCCAAAGGCACACACTATCCCATTCTGGAAGGTCTCCTACAGTGTGGAAACAAGCCATTTGGCCCAACAAGTCCACACCGACCTGCCGAAGAGTAACCCACCCAGAGCCATTCTCCCTACCCAATATTTATCCTTGACGAATGCACCTAGCACCACAGACAATTTAGCACGACCAATTCATCTGACCTGCGCATTTTCAGATTGTGGGAGGAAACCGGAGCACCCAGAAGAATCCCACACCGACACCGTGAGAATGTGCAAACGCCACACAGACAGTCACCCGAGGCTGGGTTCGAACCAGAGTCCCTGGCGCTGTGAGGCAGCAGTGCCAACCACTGAGCCACCATGCTACCCCAACTGAGTTTGTATGTTCTCCCTGTGTCTGCGTGGGTTCCTCTGGGTGCTCCGGTTTTCTCCCACAACCCAAAGATGTGCAGGTTAGGTAAATTGGCCATGCTCAATTGCCTATATTGTTCATGGATGTGTAAGTACGTTCCATTAGTCAGGGGTAAATGTAGAGTAATAGGGTAAGGGAATGAATTTAAAGTCTGGTTGAAGATTTGTAGCTCGGGTGTCCGTTGTTGTGGTTCTGTTCGCCGAGCTGGAAGTTTTTGCTGCAAACGTTTCGTTCCCTGGCTAGGGAACATCATCAGTGCTATTGGAGCCCCCTGTGAAGCGCTGCTTTGATGTTTCTTCCGGTATTTATAGTGGTTTGTTCTTGCCGCTTCCGGGTGTCAGTTTCAGCTGTAGTAGTTTGTATGTGGGGTCCAGGTCGATGTGTCTGTTGATGGATGTTCTTGCCGCTTCCGGGTGTCAGTTTCAGCTGTAGTGGTTTGCATATGGGGTCCAGGTCCAGGTCCATGTGTCTGTTAATGGAGTTTGTAGATGAATGCCATGCCTCTAGGAATTCCCTGGCTGTTCTCTGTCTGGCTTGTCCTATGATGGTAGTGTTTTCCCAGTCAAATTCATGTTCCTGGTTGTCTGAGTGTATGGCTACTATGGATAGCTGGTCGTGTCGTTTTGTGGCTAGCTGATGTTCATGGATGCGGATTGTTAGCTGTCTTCCTGTTTGTCCTATATAGTGTTTTGTGCAGTCCTTGCATGGTATTTTATAAACTACATTAGTTTGGCTCGTGCTGGCTATTGGGTCCTTTGTTCTCGTGAGTTGTTGTCTGAGTGTGGAAGTTGGCTTGTGTGCTGTTATGAGTCCTAAGGGTCGCAGTAGTCTGGCTGTCAGTTCTGAGACGCTCCTGACGTATGGTAGTGTGGCTAGTCCTTTTGGTTGTGGCATGTCCTCGTTCCGTGGTCTATCTCTTAGGCATCTGGTGATAAAGTTGCGTGGGTATCCGTTTTTGGCGAATACCTTGTATAGGTGTTCCTCTTCCTCTTTTCGCAGTTCTGGTGTACTGCAGTGTGTTGTGGCTCTTTTGAATAGTGTCCTGATGCAGCTTCGTTTGTGTGTGTTGGGGTGGTTACTTTCATAGTTTAGGACTTGGTCTGTGTGTGTTGGTTTCCTGTGTACCCTTGTGGTGAATTCTCCGTTGGGTGTTCTCTCTACTAACACGTCTAGGAATGGGAGTTGGCTATCCTTTTCCTCTTCTCTCGTGAATCGTATTCCTGTGAGTGTGGCGTTGATGATTCGGTGTGTTTTTTCTATTTCTGTGTTTTTGATGATTACAAAGGTGTCATCGACGTATCTGATCCAGAGTTTGGGTTGGATTGGTGGTAGGTCTAACCTTTGCATCTGCTATGAGTCCCGAGATTGGTGATCCCATGGGTGTTCCGTTGATTTGTTTGTATATCTGATTGTTGAATGTAACGTGTGTGGTGAGGCACAGGTCTAGTAGTTTAAGTATGCCGTCCTTGGTGATAGGTTCCGCCTCCTGTGTTCTGTTATGTATGTCCAGTAGGTTGGCTATTGTTTCTCTGGCTAAGGTTTTGTCAATTGATGTGAACAGTGCTGTCACGTCGAATGATACCATGGTTTCTTCTTTGTCTATGTGTGTATTCCTGATGATGTCGAAGAATTCCTGTGTTGATTGTATGGAGTGTTTGGATCCGCTGACTAGGTGTTTCAGTTTTTGTTGTAGTTCTTTGGCTAGTTTGTATGCAGGTGTCCCTGGTAGTGACACTATGGGTCTGAGTGGGATGTCTGGTTTGTGTACTTTGGGTAGTCCGTAGAATCTGGGGGTGTTGTTGCTTTCAGGTTTCATTCTTTGCTGGTCCGCTTTGGTTATCTGTCCGTTTTTTTGGAGATTCCTTAGTGTGTTAATTATTCTATTGGTGAGTTGTGGTGTGGGGTCGGAATCCTTCATTTGGTAGGTGTTGGTGTCTGCGAGTAGTTGTTGTGCTTTATTGATGTAGTCTGATTTATCTAAGATGACCGTCATTCTGCCTTTATCTGCCGGTAGTATGATTATGTTCTTGTCATTTTTCAGTGCTTTCAGTGCTTCCCTCTCCTTGGTGTTGAGGTTATGTGTATGTCGTTTTCTTATCATCGTAGGTACGACCGTTTGTCTCACTGTTTGTTGTGTCTCTTCTGTCAGTCCATTGTTCCTGAGTGTGCATTCTAGTGCTGCGAGGAAGTCTGCTGTGTTGGCATCCCTGTAGTTGTATTTGTGTCCCTTGGCCAGTATAGTTCTTTCCGTGTCTGTGAGCTGTCTGTGGGAGAGGTTTTTAACCCAGGTGTGTGTTGTAGTGTCCTCCTGTTTGTGGGTTAGTTTGTCCATTTTTTCTTTTAGTGCCGTTTTTTTGCGAAGTGTTGTCCTGTTCTGTCCTATAGTGATAGCCTGTTCTATGGTCCGGGTCCATTCCTGAGTTTGGTTGGAATAATCTTCAGAGGGCCAGTGGACTTGTTGGGCCGAAGGGCCTGCTTCCACAGAGGAGGGATTCTATGATTCTATGACCGCTGAGACCCACCACTAGTCACAGGCCTTCAGTCAGACTGTTACCCTCTGCTTCCTCCCATCAAGCCTATTGTGTACCCAGTTTGCCAACGCCCCCTGGATTCCATGTGATCTAACCTTCCAGAGCAAGGTACCATGTGGAACCTTATCAAAGGCCTTCCTGAAATCTGTAGAGTCTACATGTACTGGCCTCCCCTCGTCAAACTTCCTGATCACTTCATCAAAGAACGCTAACAAATTTGTGAGGCATGGTCTCCCACACACAAGGCTATGCTGACTACTCCCAATCAAAAGCTATATTTCCAAATGCATATATATCTAATATCTCAGAATCTTCTCAAGTAACTAACTTACCATGGATGTTCGGCTTAGTGATTTGTATTTCCCAGGTTTTTCTTTGCAGCCCTTCTCGAATAAGGGCGCAATTGTTGCTTCCCTCCAATCTTCCGGGACCTCACCCGTGACTAACAGTGATGCAAAAAGATCAGCCAGGGACCCCAAAATTTCTTCCCTCGCCTCTTACAGTGTCGTTGGATATATTTGGTCCGGACCAGGAGATTTATCCACCTTCATACATTCTAATGCATTCAACACTTCCTCTCCTGTGATATGGATTGTTCACAAGAGATCATCACTAACTTCCCCAAGTTCCCAAGCCTTTGTGTCCTTCCCCAAGGTCAACACAGAGGTGAAATAACTCCTGCAATTCTGCACATACATAGCCGCTTTGGTCCTTGAAGAGTCCTAGTCTCTGTCTAGTTATTCTTTTTCCATTAATATACTTCAAGAATCTCTTTGGATTCACCCAAATCTTCTCAGCCAAGGTCATCTGCCCTTCTGATTCCCTTCTTCAGTAAACTCTTGTATCCCCAGGGATTCCCTTGACCCCAGCTGCCTGTACCTGAGCCATGCTTGCTTTTTTCCTGTTTAAAGCCTCAATGTCTGTTGTCATCCAGGGTTCCTTCTTCCTGCCAACCTTACTCTTCACATTCACAGGAACTGACAGATCTTGAACTGTAGCTATCCCACAGTTAAAGAACTTCCACGTGCAAGAGGTCACTTTGCCTGCAAACAAACTTCTCAAACCAACCCCTGCAAGCTGCTGTCTAATTCTGTCAGAATGTGCTGTGCCCCAATGTAGATCTAGCACCTGGGGAACATGTTGTCTTACTCCACAATGATTACAATATTAATAGAACTATGGCCACTGTTTCCAAAGTGCTCCGCCACTGTCTCCTCAACTCCAAACCCTCTGGTTGTGTTGTTTACCTTGTTTATGGAAGTAACTGGACAACACCACCAGCATCTCAAAGTGCACTTGTGACACTTTATCTCTTCCATGTGAAGGAATGGGACCCACAAATCTCCATTTAATCTGGCTCCCATCAAAATTCCCAGGAACAGTACGGCCCAGATTATCAGTGCGCCAAGTTAACTGAAGCAAGGCACAGAAAGGGTTCAAAGTGAATTTCACCGAAACGGTTCTCAAGTAAATATCACAGATTAGTTTGAGAAAGGACTTAGATCTGGAAGAAAGCTTCCTCGAAGTGTCTCCATCGAACACGCTCGAGATTAACAACATAAATGTCACAGCCTCTCAATGTTGTCACAGTCACATAAACAAAGGACCGGCTTAAATATTCATATTTCCATCTCACTGAGCTGATGTGGGAGAGGTGGGTCAGTGAGGGATAGATTGCTTTGTTGGGTGGGGATCAGTCAGGGAGGGAGAGTGTTGGAAAGAGACGAGCCAGGGTGGGGGACTAGCTAAGGAGAGGCAGATTGAAGAGTTGGATGGAGATTAGTCAGGGAGGGGGTGATTTATTGTTGTGCAGGGATCATTCAGGGAGGGGGAGATTGCAGTGTTGGGTTAGGATCAGTCAGAGAGGGGGGCACTGTTGGGTAGGGATCAGTCAGGTTGGGGTGAGCGCAGTGTTGGGGAGGATCAGTCAGGGAGGGGGAGATTACAGTGTTGCGTAGGGATCAGTCAGAGGGGAGTTTGCAGTGTTGGGTTGGGATCAGTCAGGGAGGGGAGACTGCAGTGTTGGGTTGGGATCAGTCAGGGAGGGGGAGACTGCAGTGTTGGGCAGGGATCAGTCAGGGAGGGGGAGATTGCAGTGTTGGGTAGGGATCAGTCAGGGAGGGGGAGATTGCAGTGCTGGGTAGGGATCAGTCAGGGAGGGGGTGATTGCAGTGTTAGGTAGGGTTCAGTCAGGGAGGGGGAGATTGCAGTGTTGGGTAGGGATCAGTCAGGGAGGGTGAGATTGCAGTGTTGGGTTAGGATCAGTCAGGGAGGGGGTGAGAACAGTGCTGGGTAGGGATCAGTCAGGGAGGGGGAGATTGCAGTGTTGGGTAGGGATCAGTCAGGGAGAGACTGCAGTGTTGGGTAGGGATCAGTCAGGGAGGGGGTGATTACAGTGTTGGGTAGGGATCAGTCAGGGAGGGGGAGATTGTAGTGTTGGGTCGGGATCAGTCAGGGAGGGGGTGAGTGCAGTGTTGGGTAGGGAACAGTCAGGGAGGGGGAGACTGCAGTGTTGGGTAGGGATCAGTCAGGGAGGAGGTGAGTGCAGTGTTGGGTAGGGATCAGTCAGGGAGGGGGAGATTGCAATGTTGGGTAGGGATCCGTCAGGGAGGGGGAGATTGTAGTGTTGGGTAGGGATCAGTCAGGGAGGGGGTGATTGTAGTGTTGGGTAGGGATCAGTCAGGGAGGGGGAGATTGTAGTGTTGGGTAGGGATCAGTCAGGGAGGGGGTGATTACAGTGTTGGGTAGGGATCAGTCAGGGAGGGGAGATTGTAGTGTTGGGTAAGGATCAGTCAGGGAGGGGGAGATTGTAGTGTTGGGTAGGGATCAGTCAGGGAGGGGGTGAGTGCAGTGTTGGGTAGGGAACAGTCAGGGAGGGGGTGAGTGCAGTGTTGGGTAGGGATCAGTCAGGGAGGAGGTGAGTGCAGTGTTGGGTAGGGATCAGTCAGGGAGGGGGAGATTGCATTGTTGGGTAGGGATCCGTCAGGGAGGGGGAGATTGTAGTGTTGGGTAGGGATCAGTCAGGGAGGGGGTGATTGTAGTGCTGGGTAGGGATCAGTCAGGGAGGGGGAGATTGTAGTGTTGGGTAGGGATCAGTCAGGGAGGGGGAGATTGCACTGTTGGGTAGGAATCAGTCAGGGAGGGGGAGATTGTAGTGTTGGGTAGGGATCAGTCAGGGAGGGGGAGATTGTAGTGTTGGGTAGGGATCAGTCAAGGGGGAGATTGTAGTGTTGGGTAGGGATCAGTCAGGGAGGGGGTGATTACAGTGTTGGGTAGGAATCTGTCAGGGAGGGGGAGATTGTAGTGTTGGGTAGGGATCAGTCAGGGAGGGGGAGACTGCTGTGTTGGGTAGGGATCAGTCAGGGAGGAGGTGAGTGCAGTGTTGGGTAGAGATCAGTCAGGGAGGGGGAGATTGTAGTGTTGGTAGGGATCAGTCAGGGAGGGGGTGATTTTTTTGTTGTGCAGGGACAGAGGGAAATGATGAGGGCAAAAAGTGGACATGAGATTGCTTGGCAAATAGGTTTAGGGAGAATCCAGAGTGTTTTTACAAATGCAAAAAGGACAAAAGGTTCACTGGGGAGTGAATAGGGCCCCTCAAAGACCAAGACAGTCTGCACGTGGAGCTGCAGGTGATGGGGGAGATACTGAACACGTAGTTCCTGTAGAGAAGGACATGGAAGATATAGAACAGGATGATGGTTTGGGAAACTGCATTGGGAAATAGATGATGTCTCCTTGCAAAATGTCGATATTACAGAGGAGGAGGTGTTAGATGTCTTGGAAAGGTTAAAGGTGGATAAACTCCCAGGACCTGATCAGGTGTACCTGAGAACTCTGTGGGAAGCGAGAGAAGTGATTGCTGGGCCTCTTGCTGAGATATTTGTATCATCGATAGTCACGGGTGAGGTGGCTGAAGACTGGAGGTTGGCAAACGTGGTGCCACTGTTTAAGGAGGGTGTAAGGAAAAGCCAGGGAACTACAGACTGGTTCACCTGACGTCAGTCGTGGGCACGTTGAAGGACGGATACATGAGGGACAGGAGTTACATGTGTTTAGAAATGCACTGTCTAATTGGGGATAATCAGCATTTCTTTGTGTGTGGGAAATCATGTCTCAAGATATTGAGTTATTTTGAAGAAGGAACTAAAAGATTGATGAGGGCAGAGCGGTGGATGTGAGTGATATGGACTTCAGTAAGGTAGACGAAATGTTTGCACACGGGAGCTTGGTTAGCAAGGATAGATCTCATGGAAAACAGGGAAAACCAGCCATTTGGATCCAAAACTGGCTTTAAGGGAGAAGACAGAGGGTGGTGGTGGAGGGTTGCATTTCAGACTGGAGGCTTGTGAGCAGTGGTGTGCCGCAAGGATCTGTGCGGCGTACACTACTATCCATTAATGATATAAATGATTTGGATGTGAACATAGCAGTTATAGTTAGTAAGTTTGCAGATGACACCAAAATTGGAGGTATAGTGGACAGTAAAATATGTTACTTAACATTACAACGGGAACTAGATCAGTTGGGCCAATGGACTGAAGAGTGGCAGATGGAGTTTAATTTGGACAAATGGGATGTGCTGAATTTTGGAAAAGCAACGCTTCGCGGGACTAATACACTTAATGTTAAGGTCCCAAGGAGTGTTTCTGAATAAAGAGACCTGAGATTGCAGGTTCATTATTCCTTGAAAGCAGAATTGTGGGTCGATAGGATAGTGTAGAAGGTTTTTGGTGTGCTTGTGTTTACTGATCAGAGCATTGAGTAGAGGAGTTGGGAGGTCATTGTCTGGCTGTACAGGACATTGGAGAAGCCACTTTTGGAATATTGCGTGCAATTGTTGTCTCCTCCCTATCGAAAGGATATTGTGTAAATTGAAAGGGTTCAGGAAAGATTTACAAAGATGCTGCCAGGATTGGAGGATTTGAGCTACAGGGAGAGGTTAAATGGGTTGGGCCTGTTTTCCCTGGAATGTCTGAGACTGAGGGGGAACCCATAAGGAGGCTTATAAAACCATGAGAGGCATAGTTAGGATTAACAGGCATGGTCTCTTTCCCTGGGGTGGGGTAGTCCAGAACTGGAGGGCTTAGGGTGAGAGGGGAAAGATATAAAAGGAATGTAAGGGACAATGTTTTGATGTAGAGGGTGTTGCGTGTATGGAATGAGCTGCCAGAGGGAGTGGTGGAGTCTGGTACAATTACTGCATTTAAAAGGCATCTGGATGGGTATACGAACAGGAAGGGTTGAAAGGGATTTGAGCCAAGTACTGGCAGATGTGACGAGATTATGTTAGGATATGTGGGTGGTGTGGATGAGTTGGAACGTAAGGCTCTGTTTCTGTGCTGTACATCTCTATGACTGTAAATGTTTACCACTATCCATTACCAGCCATACACTTCACTGTTTCCCCTCTTTACCTTGGTCAGTTCTCCCCTCAGCACATGTCAATGGCTTTGGTTGTGATTGTAGGGTGTGCTTTAGGGTCACTTTAAAAATCCATCATCTCACAGAATTCCACTACACTACAATTTCCCAGAGGATAGCTCAGTGTGACATTCCTCCTTCACTCAGCGTCATCACCCAACGGTCGATCTGAGATAGTCACGTCCCTGGTCATTTACACAATGTGTTATTTAAAGAAACACCGACACAAACAAAGAGGAGTTTGGAGAACATCACTTTTGCCGATGTGACTGTCCGAGATTATACAAAGACTGAACTCTCCCAAAATTATCGCAGTGCCTTTGCATTACACAGGAATTCATTGGAATGTGTAACAGTGTTGAACAATGAAATGCTGTTCGGCAGCATCAAAACTATTCTCCTGGTTGTGGTTTTGTGACATGTTCCCCAGAATCTGTATTCAGGCTGATACAGCTTCATCATCTGAGGCCAAATACTTTCTCTGTGATGCCTTTATTACCCAGTACTGTCAGGGTTACCCATCCTGCACTCCCTGAGACTCCTCAAGGAGGTGTACAGTAGAATATACATGTTCCACCTTTTGTTCACCCTGTCACCACTAAATCTCATTTATCTCTGTGCCACAGTCTAGCCACCTTATTGCAGAGTCTTTGTCCATTCCAATAAAAGAACATTACAATTGATTCTTTCCACAATTTCTTGTCACAGTCCAATTCACTGATGTACAGTTTCAGTTAAACTCTGCGTCTTCCTGTTCCTTTCTGCTTGTCTTCAGCTACATCGCCATTTTCTGTTTGGATTTGGAAAGCTCCTATCACCTGAACTCTCTGCATCCTCTCTGTCAGTATACAGCCCTGTACGTAAACCGTGACTGTCCAGGACACTGCTCCCAGCGGGGTTGTTTCTAATTCTCTCGTGAGATATTGCTGCCTCCTACTGGCCAGTGTGTATTCCCCACCCCGAGCTGCCCTTGAGCTGAGTGGCTTCCTGGATTGTTTGGGGACAATTGAGAGTCAACCCCATTGCTCTGGGTCTGGATCATATGTAGGCCAGACCCGCTGCCTATTACAGATTTCCTTCCTGAAAGGATATTAGGCAGTTAGATGGGTGTACTGGACACCGGCAATAACTTCTGGATGAACAGTCGGGAGAGAATTAGCACGAGGCCATCAGCTGTCCCACTCATAGCTCACCGGTCAGTGAGTACTGATCCCAGTGCACCATGAATCAAACCCCTTTCACCATGACCATTGGGTGATCCTGATACCTTCCTGCACTCTGCTGATATCACTCAGTCTCTCTCCATGTGGTATCCCTCACTGTGAGGGTCTAATTGCTGCCTCTGTCAGTGTCTCTCACTCTTGCAGTTACTCCAGATCCTGAGACAACAGCATCCTCCACTCCGGTGAGGAGCAACAGCACAGGCCAGGGATGGAGACTGGGATTTTCGAGATCTCTGTGAGACTCAGTGCCATCCTCCATGTGTAACCCTCACTACATCAGTCTAGTTTTCCATTCTGTCTATTTCTCTGTCTCCTGTAAGTACTCAGGAATTTCCTGTCTCAGCCGAATTCCTAACTCCTGTCTCGTCCATAACCGCATCAAAGACAGTTGGTCAGCCATAGAGAGATGGAGAGGGACATCTGGAGCCTTCAGTAAATCCTGCAGCTGGTAAGATCACTCACAGTAAACAGCACAGGGAGGAGTTAGTGGCCTTCTGTATTCAGACCCAGAAGACAGGACATAGACACTAAGCTGGGCAATGAACAGCAACATTCTAGGCTTCATTCCCACCATCTTGTGCTCTCATCTCCGCTGCACTGGTCCTCACTGAGACATCTCTCTCTCTCTTTCTCTGTCTCTCTATCCGTCTCTCTAACTCTCAGTCTCTCTCTGAGGCTCTGTCTCTTTTTCTCTATCCCCTCTTTCAACCCTTCTCTCTCTCTCTCTCTCTCACCCCCACCCTCTTTCTCGATCTCTATTCCCCTCATTCACTCTCGCCCCAAACCCCTCACACACTCTCCACCTCATCCCTCTCTCTCACCTGACTCTCTCTCTCTCTCGTGTGCCTCACCCTCGTGTCCCTCTCTCTCTGCCTCGCCATCTATCTCTGAGGAGAAAGTGAAGTCTGCAGATGCTGGAGATCAGAGCTGAAAAATGTGTTGCTGGAAAAGCGCAGCAGGTCAGGCAGCATCAAAGGAACAGGAAATTCGATGTTTTGGGCATGAGCTTATGCCCGAAACGTCGAATCTCCTGTTCCTTGGATGCTGCCTGACCTGCTGCGCTTTTCCATGAACACATTTTCAACTCGCCATCTATCTCTACCTATCTCGCTCTCCCCCCCCTCTCTATCTATATTTCTCTCTCTGTCTCCCTCGTCCCCTTCTCACACTCTCTCTCTCGCACCTACAGACCGTCTCTCTCATTTCCGTCCCCTCTCTCACTCACACGTGCACCTCTCTCCCTCTCGCTTGCCCCCTCTCTCACCTGTCTCTCTTGCTCGCACCTTTCTCTCCCCTATTTCACCCCTCACTCTCTCTCTCCTCTCTCTCATCTTCTCCCTCATCTCTCTACACCCTCTCTCTACCCCCTCTCTCTGCCCCCTCTCTCTGCCCGCTCTT
>NW_026867806.1:1270153-1294634 GCF_020745735.1 Hemiscyllium ocellatum
ATCGGTGTGTGGGTGGTAGTGAGGGTCAGGCTGGGTGCAGTGAGTGGGTTGTAGTGAGGGTCAGGCTGTGGGCAGTGAGTGGATGGCAGTGAGGGCCAGTCTGGTGGTGGTGTGTGGGTGGTAGTGAGGGTCCGGCTGGGGGCGGTGTGTGTGTGGTAGTGATGGTCAGGCTGGGGGCGGTGTGTGGGTGGTAGTGAGGGTCAGGCTGGGGGCGGTGTGTGGGTGGTCGTGAGGATCAGGCTGGGTGCGGTGTGCGGGTGGCAGTGTGGGTCAGGCTGGGTGCGGTGTGTGGGTGGTAGTGAGGATCAGGCTGGGTGAGGTGTGCGGGTGGCATTGTGGGTCAGGCTGGGGTCGGTGTGTGGGTGGTAGTGCGGGTCAGGCTGTGGGCGGTGTGTGGGTGGTACTGACGGTCAGGCTGGGGGCGGTGTGTGGGTGGTAGTGAGGATCAGGCTGGGGGCGGTGTGCGGGTGGCAGTGTGGGTCAGGCTGGGTGCGGTGTGTGTGTGGTAGTGAGGTTCAGGCTGGGGGCGGTGTGTGGGTGGTAGTGAGGGTTAGTCTTGGGGCGGTGTGTGGGTGGCAGTGAGGGTCAGGCTGGGGGCGGTGTGTGTGTGGTAGTGAGGGTCAGGCTGGGTGCGGTGTGTGGGTGGTAGTGAGGGTCAGGCTGGGGGCGGTGTGTGGGTGGTAGTGAGGGTCAGGCTGGGTGCGGTGAGTGGTTTGTAGTGAGGGACAGGCTGGGTGCGGTGTATGGGTGGTAGTGAGGGTCAGGCTGGGTGCGGTGAGTGGTTTGTAGTGAGGGTCACGCTGGGGGTGGTGTGTGGGTGGCAGTGTGGTCAGGCTGGTGGTGGTGTGTGTGTGTGGTAGTGATATTCAGGCTGGGTGCGGTGAGTGATTTGTAGTGAGGGTCAGGCTGGGTGCGGTGTGTGGGTGGTAGTGAGGGTCAGGCTGGGTGCGGTGAGTGTGTGGCAGTGTGGGTCAGGCTGGTGGTGGTGTGTGGGTGGCAGTGTGGTCAGGCTGGGTGCGGTGTGTGGGTGGTAGTGAGGGTCAGGCTGGGTGCGGTGAGTGTGTGGCAGTGTGGGTCAGGCTGGTGGTGGTGTGTGGGTGGTAGTGACGGTCAGGCTGGGGGCGGTGTGTGGGTGGTAGTGAGGGTCAGGCTGGGTGCGCTGTGTGGTGGGCAGTGAGGGTCAGGCGGGGCGGTGTGTGGGTGGTAGTGAGGCTCAGGCTGGGTGCGGTGTGTGGGTGGTAGTGAAGGTCAGGCTGGGGGCAGTGTGTGGGTGGCAGTGTGGGTCAGGCTGGGTGCGGTGAGTGGATGGCAGTGAGGGTCAGGCTGGGGGCGGTGTGTGGGTGGTAGTAAGGGTCAGGCTGGGTGCGGTATGTGGATGGCAGTGAGGGTCAGGCTGGGGGCGGTGTGTGGGTGGCAGTGAGGGTCAGGTTGGGGGCGGTGTGTGGGTGGTAGTGAGGGTCAGGCTGGGGACGGTGTGTGGGTGGTAGTGAGGGTCAGGCTTTGTGCGGTGTTTGGATGGCAGTGAGGGTCAGGCTGGGGTCAGTGGGTGGGTGGCAGTGAGGGTCAGGCTGGGGGCGGTGTGTGGGTTGTAGTGAGGGTCAGGCTGGGGGCGGTGTGTGGGTGGCAGTGAGGGTCAGGCTGGGTGCGGTGAGTGGGTGGTAGTGAGGGTCAGGCTGGGGACTGTGTTTTGGTGGCAGTGAGGGTCAGGCTGGGGGCGGCGTGTGGGTGGCAGTGAGGGTCAGGCTGGGGACGGTGAGTGGGTGGTAGTGAGGGTCAGGCGGGTGCGGTGTGTGGGCGGTAGTGAGAGTCAGGCTGGGAGCGGTGTGTCGGTGGCAGTGAGGGTCACGCTGGGTGCGCTGTGTATGTGACAGTGAGGGTCAGGCTGGGGACGGTGTGTGGTTGGCAGTGAGGGTCAGGCTGGGGGCGGTGTGGGTGTGGTAGTGAGGGTCAGGCTGGGGGCGGTGTGTGGGTGGCAGTGAGGGTCAGGCGGGGGGCGGTGTGTGGGTGGCAGTGAGGGTCAGGCTGGGGGCGGTGTGTGGGTGGTAGTGAGGCTCAGGCTGGGTGCGGTGTGTGGGTGGTAGTGAAGGTCAGGCGGGGGCAGTGTGGGGGTGGTAGTGAGGGTCAGGTTGGGGGCGGTGTGTGCGTGATAGTGAGGGTCTGGCTGGGTGCGGTGTGTGGGTGGTAGTGAGGGTCTGGCTGGTGGCAGTGGGTGGGTGGTAGTGAGGGTCAGGCTGGGTGCGGTATGCAGATGGCAGTGAGGGTCAGGCTCGGGACGGTGTGCGTGTGGTAGTGAGGGTCAGGCTGGGTGCGCTGTGTGGGGGGCAGTGAGGGTCAGGCTGGGGGCGTTGTGTGGGTGGTAGTGTGGGTCTGGCTGGGTGAGGTGTGTGGGTGGTAGTGAGGGTCAGGCTGGGTGCGGGGTGTGGGTGGTAGTGAGGGTCAGGCTGGGTGCGTTGTGTGGGTGGTAGTGGGGGTCAGGCTGGGGGCGGTGTGTGGATGTTAGTGAGGGTCAGGCTGGGTGCGGTGTGTGGGTGGCAGTGAGGGTCAGGTTGGGGGCGGTGTGTGGATGGCAGTGAGGGTCAGGCTGTGGGCGGTGTGTGGGTGGCAGTGAGGGTCAGCCTAGGTGCAGTGTGTGGGTGGCAGTGAGGGTCAGGCTGGGGGCGGTGTGTGGTCAGCGGTGAGGGTCGGGCTGGGGGCGTTGTTTGGGCAGCAGTGAGGGTCAGGCTGGGGGTGGTGTATGGGCAGCAGTGAGGGTGAGGCTGGGGGCGGTGTATGGGTGGTAGTGAGGGTCAGGCTGGGGGCGGTGTGTTGGTGGCAATGAGGGTCAGGCTGGGTGCGGTGAGTGGGTGGTAGTGAGGGTCAGGCTGGTGGCGGTGTGTGGGTGGCAATGAGGGTCAGGCTGGGTGCGGTGAGTGGGTGGTAGTGAGGGTCAGGCTGGGTGTGGTGTGTTGGTGGTAGTGAGGGTCAGGCTGGGTGCGGTGAGTGGGTGGTAGTGAGGGTCAGGCTGGGTGCGGGGTGTGGGTGGTAGTGAGGGTCAGGCTTGGTGCGGTGTGTGGGTGTAGTGATGGTCAGGCTGGGTGCGGTGAGTGGGTGCTAGTGAGGGTCAGGCTGGGGGCGTTGTGTGGGTGGTAGTGAGGGTCAGGCTGGGGGCGGTGTGTGGGTGGCAGTGAGGGTCAGGCTGGGGGCGGTGTGTGGGTGGTCGTAAGGGTCAGGCTGGGGTCGCTGTGTGGGTGGCAGTGAGGGTCAGGCTGGGTGCGGTGTGTGGGTGGCAGTGAGGGAGAGGCTGGGTGCGGTGTAGGGGTGGTTCTGAGGGTCAGGCGGGAGACGGTGTGGGGGTGGTTGTGAGGGTCAGGCTGGGGGCGGTGTGTGGGTGGTAATGAGGGTCAGGCTGGGTGCGGTGCGTGGGTGGGAGTGAGGGTCAGGCTGGGTGCGGTGTGTGGGTGGCAGTGAGGGTCAGGCTGTGGGCGGTCTGTGGGTGGTAGTGAGGTACAGGCTGGGTGTGGTGTGTGTGTGGTAGTGAGGGTCAGGCTGTGGTCGGTGTGTGGTTGGCAGTGAGGTACCGGCTGGGTGCGGTGTGTGGGTGGTAGTGAGGGTCAGGCTGGGTGCAGTGAGTGGGTTGTAGTGAGGGTCAGGCTGTGGGCAGTGAGTGGATGGCAGTGAGGGCCAGTCTGGTGGTGGTGTGTGGGTGGTAGTGAGGGTCCGGCTGGGGGCGGTGTGTGTGTGGTAGTGATGGTCAGGCTGGGGGCGGTGTGTGGGTGGTAGTGAGGGTCAGGCTGGGGGCGGTGTGTGGGTGGTCGTGAGGATCAGGCTGGGTGCGGTGTGCGGGTGGCAGTGTGGGTCAGGCTGGGTGCGGTGTGTGGGTGGTAGTGAGGATCAGGCTGGGTGAGGTGTGCGGGTGGCATTGTGGGTCAGGCTGGGGTCGGTGTGTGGGTGGTAGTGCGGGTCAGGCTGTGGGCGGTGTGTGGGTGGTACTGACGGTCAGGCTGGGGGCGGTGTGTGGGTGGTAGTGAGGATCAGGCTGGGGGCGGTGTGCGGGTGGCAGTGTGGGTCAGGCTGGGTGCGGTGTGTGTGTGGTAGTGAGGTTCAGGCTGGGGGCGGTGTGTGGGTGGTAGTGAGGGTTAGTCTTGGGGCGGTGTGTGGGTGGCAGTGAGGGTCAGGCTGGGGGCGGTGTGTGTGTGGTAGTGAGGGTCAGGCTGGGTGCGGTGTGTGGGTGGTAGTGAGGGTCAGGCTGGGGGCGGTGTGTGGGTGGTAGTGAGGGTCAGGCTGGGTGCGGTGAGTGGTTTGTAGTGAGGGACAGGCTGGGTGCGGTGTATGGGTGGTAGTGAGGGTCAGGCTGGGTGCGGTGAGTGGTTTGTAGTGAGGGTCACGCTGGGGGTGGTGTGTGGGTGGCAGTGTGGTCAGGCTGGTGGTGGTGTGTGTGTGTGGTAGTGATATTCAGGCTGGGTGCGGTGAGTGATTTGTAGTGAGGGTCAGGCTGGGTGCGGTGTGTGGGTGGTAGTGCCGGTCAGGCTGGGTGCGGTGAGTGTGTGGCAGTGTGGGTCAGGCTGGTGGTGGTGTGTGGGTGGCAGTGTGGTCAGGCTGGGTGCGGTGTGTGGGTGGTAGTGAGGGTCAGGCTGGGTGCGGTGAGTGTGTGGCAGTGTGGGTCAGGCTGGTGGTGGTGTGTGGGTGGTAGTGACGGTCAGGCTGGGGGCGGTGTGTGGGTGGTAGTGAGGGTCAGGCTGGGTGCGCTGTGTGGTGGGCAGTGAGGGTCAGGCTGGGGGCGGAGTGTGGGTGGTAGTGAGGCTCAGGCTGGGTGCGGTGTGTGGGTGGTAGTGAAGGTCAGGCTGGGGGCAGTGTGTGGGTGGCAGTGTGGGTCAGGCTGGGTGCGGTGAGTGGATGGCAGTGAGGGTCAGGCTGGGGGCGGTGTGTGGGTGGTAGTAAGGGTCAGGCTGGGTGCGGTATGTGGATGGCAGTGAGGGTCAGGCTGGGGGCGGTGTGTGGGTGGCAGTGAGGGTCAGGTTGGGGGCGGTGTGTGGGTGGTAGTGAGGGTCAGGCTGGGGACGGTGTGTGGATTGTAGTGAGGGTCAGGCTTTGTGCGGTGAGTGGATGGCAGTGAGGGTCAGGCTGGGGTCAGTGGGTGGGTGGCAGTGAGGGTCAGGCTGGGGGCGGTGTGTGGGTTGTAGTGAGGGTCAGGCTGGGGGCGGTGTGTGGGTGGCAGTGAGGGTCAGGCTGGGTGCGGTGAGTGGGTGGTAGTGAGGGTCAGGCTGGGGACTGTGTTTTGGTGGCAGTGAGGGTCAGGCTGGGGGCGGCGTGTGGGTGGCAGTGAGGGTAAGGCTGGGGACGGTGAGTGGGTGGTAGTGAGGGTCAGGCGGGTGCGGTGTGTGGGCGGTAGTGAGAGTCAGGCTGGGAGCGGTGTGTCGGTGGCAGTGAGGGTCACGCTGGGTGCGCTGTGTATGTGACAGTGAGGGTCAGGCTGGGGACGGTGTGTGGTTGGCAGTGAGGGTCAGGCTGGGGGCGGTGTGGGTGTGGTAGTGAGGGTCAGGCTGGGGGCGGTGTGTGGGTGGCAGTGAGGGTCAGGCGGGGGGCGGTGTGTGGGTGGCAGTGAGGGTCAGGCTGGGGGCGGTGTGTGGGTGGTAGTGAGGCTCAGGCTGGGTGCGGTGTGTGGGTGGTAGTGAAGGTCAGGCGGGGGCAGTGTGGGGGTGGTAGTGAGGGTCAGGTTGGGGGCGGTGTGTGCGTGATAGTGAGGGTCTGGCTGGGTGCGGTGTGTGGGTGGTAGTGAGGGTCTGGCTGGTGGCAGTGGGTGGGTGGTAGTGAGGGTCAGGCTGGGTGCGGTATGCAGATGGCAGTGAGGGTCAGGCTCGGGACGGTGTGCGTGTGGTAGTGAGGGTCAGGCTGGGTGCGGTGTGTGGGGGGCAGTGAGGGTCAGGCTGGGGGCGTTGTGTGGGTGGTAGTGTGGGTCTGGCTGGGTGAGGTGTGTGGGTGGTAGTGAGGGTCAGGCTGGGTGCGGGGTGTGGGTGGTAGTGAGGGTCAGGCTGGGTGCGTTGTGTGGGTGGTAGTGGGGGTCAGACTGGGGGCGGTGTGTGGATGTTAGTGAGGGTCAGGCTGGGTGCGGTGTGTGGGTGGCAGTGAGGGTCAGGTTGGGGGCGGTGTGTGGATGGCAGTGAGGGTCAGGCTGTGGGCGGTGTGTGGGTGGCAGTGAGGGTCAGCCTAGGTGCAGTGTGTGGGTGGCAGTGAGGGTCAGGCTGGGGGCGGTGTGTGGTCAGCGGTGAGGGTCGGGCTGGGGGCGTTGTTTGGGCAGCAGTGAGGGTCAGGCTGGGGGTGGTGTATGGGCAGCAGTGAGGGTGAGGCTGGGGGCGGTGTGTGGGTGGTAGTGAGGGTCAGGCTGGGGGCGGTGTGTTGGTGGCAATGAGGGTCAGGCTGGGTGCGGTGAGTGGGTGGTAGTGAGGGTCAGGCTGGTGGCGGTGTGTGGGTGGCAATGAGGGTCAGGCTGGGTGCGGTGAGTGGGTGGTAGTGAGGGTCAGGCTGGGTGTGGTGTGTTGGTGGTAGTGAGGGTCAGGCTGGGTGCGGTGAGTGGGTGGTAGTGAGGGTCAGGCTGGGTGCGGGGTGTGGGTGGTAGTGAGGGTCAGGCTTGGTGCGGTGTGTGGGTGTAGTGATGGTCAGGCTGGGTGCGGTGAGTGGGTGCTAGTGAGGGTCAGGCTGGGGGCGTTGTGTGGGTGGTAGTGAGGGTCAGGCTGGGGGCGGTGTGTGGGTGGCAGTGAGGGTCAGGCTGGGGGCGGTGTGTGGGTGGTCGTAAGGGTCAGGCTGGGGTCGCTGTGTGGGTGGCAGTGAGGGTCAGGCTGGGTGCGGTGTGTGGGTGGCAGTGAGGGAGAGGCTGGGTGCGGTGTAGGGGTGGTTCTGAGGGTCAGGCGGGAGACGGTGTGGGGGTGGTTGTGAGGGTCAGGCTGGGGGCGGTGTGTGTTTGGTAGTGAGGGTCAGGCTGGGGGCGGTGTGTGGGTGGTAGTGAGGGTCAGGCTGGGGGCGGTGTGTGGGTGGCAGTGAGGGTCAGGCTGGGTGCGGTGTGTGGGTGGTAGTGAGGGTCAGGCTGGGGTCGGTGTGTGGGTGGTAGTGAGGGTCAGGCTGGGTGCAGTGTGTGGGTGGTAGTGAGGGTCAGGCTGGGGGCGGTGTGGGGGTGGCAGTGTGGGTCAGGCTGGGGGCGGTGTGTGGGTGGTAGTGAGGGTCAGGCTGAGGGCGGTGTGTGGGTGGTAGTGAGGGTCAGGCGGGGGGCGGTGTGTGGATGGCAGTGAGGGTCAGGCTGGGGGTGTTGTGTGGGCGGCATTGAGGGTCAGGCTGGGTGCGGTGTGTTGGTGGTAGTGACGGTCAGGCTGGGGGCGGTGTGTGGGTGGCAGTGAGGGTCAGGCTGGGTCGGTGTTGGACGGTGGTGAGTGTCAGGTTGGGGGTGGTATGTGTGTGGGCGATCGTGCTGTGTGCTGCTGCAGTCTCCTGAATGGGGAGCAGACTTTAAAAACTCAGAGACCCAGAGGAAAGTCATTTAATTGATTCACTGAATCATTGATTATCCGAATGAAATAGTGCCCACCCAACTCGTTCACATAATCGAGGTTCATCTGTAGATGGGAATATGAATAGGAAGGGTTTAGAGGGATCTTGGCCACGTGCTGGCATGTGGGACTAGAATGGGTTGGAATATCTGGTCGGCATGGATGGGTTGGGCCGAAGGGTCTGTTTCCGTGGTGTATATCTCTCTGACTCTGTGTCCTTCCAGCCAATTTTGTATCCAAATCTCCCCATCCCCTTGTATTCTATGGTGATGAACTTGCTAACCCGTCTGTTATGTGGACCCTTGCTGAACGTCTTTCTGAATTCCAAGTTAGTGATTTCCAGGCACAAAGCCATGCTGACTATCCCTAATCATTCTTGTCTTTCCAATTACATCTACATCCTGCCCCTTATAATCCCTTCCAACAACTTGCCTTCTACTGACTTCAGGCTCACTGGTCTATAGTTTGCCATCTTTTCCTTACCACCTTTCTCAAATAAGGGCCCCAGTCTTCCAGCAACTAGTCCAGAACTAGAGGGCATAGGTTTAGGGTGACAGGGTAAAGATATAAAAGAGACTGAAGGGGCAACTTTTTCACGCAGAGGGTGGTGTATGTATGGAATGAGCTGCCAGAGGATGTGGTGGAGGATTGTACAATTGCAACATTAAAGAGGCATTTGGATGGGTATATGAATAGGAAGGGTTTGGGAGGATATGGGTCGGGTGCTGGCAGCTGGGACTAGATTGGGTTGGGATATCTGGTCAGCATGGATGGGTTGGACCGAAGGGTCTGTTTCTGTGCTGGAAATATCAATGACTCTGATTCTAAATGGCAAGTTTCCACACCATAGGGATTATACAAGAAACTCATTTGGACAGGTACCTAATAGGAAATGTTTGGATACTTGTGGACCAAGGGGAGGCAGATGAGATTAAATCAGTTTGGAATTATGGTTGACATGGACTGGTTGGACCGCAGGGTCTGTTTCCGTGCTATATAACATTACGACTCAAATTCTTGCTCTCTCTACATTCCACCCTCTTCACATCTCTCCCGATCACTGTCACCTCACCCAGCCTCACAACTCTTCCTTATCTCTAATCATTCCTCTCTCCCCTCAGAACCCTCCCTAACTCTAATCCCCTCCAGTCTCTCCAAGCTCTGCTACATCTGCCATCCTTTGATTCCAGCCCTCAGGATTCCCCATTTTTATTTCTCACTTGATAACGGCCCTTTCAGATTCCTGCACCGAGCTCCAGAGCTTCCTCCTAAACCCCTCTGTCTGAGTTTCCTCCCAAACACATTGTCATCTACTCTAATATCACCTTTTCTGACCTGGTTTCAAATGTTGACTGTCATAACCCTATATTAAGTGTTTAGAGGTTTATGGCACAGAAAAAAAGGCTTTGTGGGCCGTTGAGTCTATTTCAGTAAAGAAAACTACCACCGAACTATCCTAATCCATTTTCCAATACACGGTCCATCGCGTTATCTGCCTTGGCATCACAAGCGTGCACCTAAATACATCTCAAATGTTTTCGGGATTTCTGTGTCTCCCACCCTGACAGAGAGTGAGGTTTAGTGCGACTGTTGCTCGATGATGCCATCACCCACAGGAACAGAGAGCAGCTGGGTCTGTGCAAACCAGGGGTCGCCCACACAATGGGGAAGATGCCAGGGTCCCTGAGAGAGGGGGGACAGGAGATTTACCAGGATGGTTCAAGGAATGGGGGATTTTAGTAGTGTGTTTTGCATTTTTTTACACTATTCATTTTTATGATATTGGTGATTTTAATGCTTAGAGAATATCCATCTACAATAGATGGACTCTCCTTCTCTCCCTCTCCCCTTGCCTGGGCTGTGGTAACCTTCAGGTTAAACCCACCACCAGCCATCTCTCCCTAATGAGAGAGCAGCCCTATGGTCTGGGAGGACAATGCTGCCTTTCCCTTTTACACAGTGATGCCACTGTACCCCGGGGGTGGGGAGAGGGAATGCTGAAGGTGGGGGATGGAACACCACTCAGGCACAGTGCTTTGCCCTGGAGGCTGTTCACTTTCTTTAATATTGTTGGGGGCTGCACTGATGCAGGCAAGTGGAGAATGTTCCAACACAATCCTGATGTGTACCTTATAGAGAGCAAACAGACATTGGGGAATCAGGGGTTTGGGGAAACTGAGGTTGTTCTCCTTGTAGCAAAGGCAATTGAGGGGAGCTGTGACAGAGGAGTTTAGAAAAGTTACACGTTATAATAATAAGCCTTACACCCATCAGCTCATTATACAAGGATTACAGGATACATTGAAGGTATGGGGAGAACTATTGAGAGAATGGGGTGATTTAACGGAGAACTTTTTATGCAGCAAATGGGATTGAGCTGGAACAGAATACTCACACATAATGTGAATATCCAGGTCCTGAATAATTGAGTAATTCTTTCAGGGTTTGGCATTACAGTTACTGAGATTACCATCTGAATGCCCACCTGTAGTAACCTGTAATACAAGTTTATAAAATCCGTCACTGTCAGATCAGGTTAGAAACTCGCACCATCCCCTCCTACTGGCCCAGGATGACTGGACACATTACCCCTTGTGGAGGTCAGCAGTCAGTTCAGGGGGAAATCTATGTGGGTTTCTAGGAATTTCCACCTTGGGACTTCATGTGACTGAACAGGGCAGATCTTTGACACATGGGACACAATGTTCCAGGAGTCAGTGAGATGTGGAAAGCAGGATTGGCTTCCTTTTTTTCCTTCCATGCTGCTGCTCTGCCTCATCAATAAAACCTGGGGTGGGAAAGGCTCATGCAGTTCGATGGGCAAGTTGTCTCCATTCTGACCAATGGGCAGCAAGCTCCTCCCATAGAGTATCTCTAAAAACAGAGCAACTCTGCAGGCTTCCCACTGCCCAGTGCTCCCAGTAAACATTTAGAAGAATTGGGTGGAATCTGTTAGAAAAGGCATAACTGTTAAGTTCTAAGAGGATTGTGAAGAGAGAGAGATGCACAGGAGAAGTGGGCAACAAGTTGCCAGATGGAGTATAATTTGGGAAAATGGGAAGTTGGACATTTTGGAGGAGATAATAAAAGAAGAGTGTTATTTAAATGATGGAAACTGTAGAAAGCTGCACCACAAAGGGACCAGGGGGTAATTGTGCAGGAAACACAGAAACCAAGCAGATTCTGGGTCAGTCACAGAATCAAGGGTTCTGTTCCAGATTCGTCCAATTTAAGGCAACACCGAGACGAGTAAGGGGTTTCAGTAGCAATGGAGCTGGGGTGAGGGGGAGACAAGCAACATTTTACAGATTGGAATTCCTGGTGCTTGTGATTGTGTAGATGTCTGATCAGAAGGTCACCTTGGGGTTACAGATATGACAGCAATATTGTGAAGAGTGTAGTTCTACCTCAGATATTTCCCAGTGGGAGGGAGGGGCTCAGCAGTAGGGGAAAGTAATTTGTAATAGCAACTGAAGGCGATGGGTTTAACCATTGCAATGTTTTACTGGAGAAAATTGCAGCCAATCGAGTAGTGGGAATGTGGTAAGCAGTTTGATAACAGAGTAACAGTGGAATAATGGGGAGGGAGAGCTGGGCAGTGTCAGTGTACATGTGAAACCAAACATGGTGCTTTTGGACGATGTCACCTCCGAGCAGTATGTGCGGGAGATACAGGAGGGACCAAGGATAGATCGTTAGATTCCCTACAGTGTGGAAACAGTCCCTTCAGCCCAACATGTCCATACTGACCCTCCGAAGAGGAACCCAGCCAGTCATTTAACCCTGATTAATGCATCTAACATGACAGGCAATTTATCCTGGCCATTTCACCTGACCTGCTCATCTTTGGACTGTGGGAGGAAACCGGAGCACCCGGAGGAAACCCACGCAGTCACGGGGAGAATGTACAAACTCCACACAGACAGTTGCCCAAGGCTGGAATCGAACCTGGGTCCCTGGTGCTGCGAGGCAGCAGTGCTCACCACTGAGAGCCACCGTGCTGGCCAACCCTTGAGGGACACCACATACAAGGATTTCAGAAAGGAAATCAGAGAAGGTATCACAGCTACAGAAGTTACCATTGTCGAGGAGGGGCTGCCTACTGAGTCAGTATGGGTGGAAATTAGGAACGGTAAGGGAGCAGTTACCTCATTAGGGGTTTACTACAGGCTCCCCCAACAGCAGCAGGGAGACTGACGAAAGCATAGATCGGCAGATTTTGGAAAAGTGCGAATGGACTAAGGTGGTTGTAATGGGTGACTTTTAATTTTCCAGTATTGATTGGAACCTCCTTCGAGCAGATGGTTTGGAAGAAGCTGTTTTTGTAAGGTGTGTTCAGGAGGGTTTCCTAACTCAGTACGTTGACAGGCCGACGAGGGGAGAAGCCATTTTGGATTTGGTGCTCGGCAATGAGCCGGGGCAGGTGTTAGATCTTGCAGTGGGAGAGCGTTTTGGTGATAGTGACCTCAACTGCCTCACATTCTACATAGCCATGGACAAGGAGAGAAGCGGGCACAATGGGAGGGTATTTAATTGGGGAAAAGGAAACTGTGATACTATCCGACGTGCATTGGGAAGCATGGACTGGGAGCAATTGTTCCTTGGAAAGGGCACTATAGACATGTGGAGACTGTTTAAGGAACAGTTGTTGCGACTGATGCACAAATGTGTTCCTCTGAGACAGGCAAGAAGGGGTAAGATAAAGGAACCTTGGATGACAGGAGCGGTGGAGTTCTCGTCAAAAGAAAGAAGGCAGCTTACGTAAGGTGGAGGAAGCTAGGGTCTTGCTCAGCTCTAGAGGATTACAGGCAGGCGAGGAAGGAGCTCAAAAATGGTCTGAGGAGAGCCAGGAGGGGGCACGAGAAAGGCTTGGCAGGAAGCGTTAAGGAGAATACAAAGACATTTTACACGTATGTGAGGAGTAAGAGAATGATCAAAGAAAGAGTAGGCCCGATCAGGGATAGGAAAGGGAACTTGCGTATAGAGTCTGAGGAGGTAAGGGAAGCCTTAAATGAGTTTTCTGCTTCCGTCTTTACTAAAGAAAAGGGCCTTGTAGTGAATGAAACCATTGAGGAGCAGGTAAGCATGCTGGAACAGATAGAGATTGAGGAAGCTGATGTGCTGAAAATTCTGACAAACATGAAGATTGACAAGTCGCCAGGGCCAGACCAGATTTGTCCTCGGCTGCTCTGGGGAGTGAGAAATTTGGTTGCTTCGCCACTTGCGAAGATCTTTGCATTCTCGCTCATCTTGGATCCATACCTGTGGACTGGAGAGATGCAAATGTAATTCCTCCCTTCAAGAAAGGAAATAGGGAAATTCCCGGCAATTACAGACCAGTCAGTCTCACGTCTGTCGTCTGCAAGGAGTTAGAAAGGATTCTGAGGGATAGGATTTATGACCATCTGGAAGAGCGTGGTTTGATTAAATGCAGTCAGCACGGCTTTGTGAGGGGCAGGTCATGCCTCACAAACCTTATTGAGTTCTTTGAGGATGTTACTAGACAAGTTGATGAGGGTCGAACTGTGAATGTGGTGTATCTGGACTTCAGCAAGGCATTTAATAAAATTCCCTATGGTAGGCTCGTTCAGAAGGTCAGGAGGAATGGGATACAGGGAGACTTAGCTGTCTGGATACAGAATTACCTGTTGGACAGAAGACAGCGAGTGGGAGTAGAAGTAAAATATTCTCCCTGGAAGTCAGTGGTGAGTGGTGTTCCACAGGGCTCTGTTGTTGGGCCTACACTCTTTGCAATTTTTGTTAATGACTTGGATGAGGAGATTGAAGGATGGGCTAGCAAGTTTGCAGATGACCTAGAGGTTGGAGGTATCGTTTACAGTATAGAGAGGGATGTAGGCTGCAGCGGGACATTGACCGGATGCAGAGATGGGCTAAGAAGTGGCAGATGGAGTTCAACCTGGATAAAAACGATGTGATGCATTTTGGAAGGTCGAATTTGAAAGCTGAGTACAGGATTAAAGACCAGATTCTTGGCAGTGTGGAGGAACAGCAGGATCTTGGTGTGCAGGTACATAGATCCCTGAAAATGGCTACCCAAGGGGACAGGGTTGTTAAGAAAGCATATGGTGTTTTGGCTTTCATTAACAGAGGGATGGAGTTTAAGAGTCGTGAGATCTTGTTGCAGCTCTATAAAACTTTGGTCAGACCGCACTTGGAATACTGCGACCTGTTCTGGTCACCCTGTTTTAAGAAAGATGTGGAGGGTTTGGAGAGGGTTCAGAGGAGGTTTACCAGCATGCTGCCTGGAATGGAGGGCTTATCTTACAAAGAGAGGTTGACTGATCTCGGACTTCTTTTCATTGGAAAAAAGAAGGAAGAGATGGGACCTATTTGAGTTATACAAGATAATGAGAGGCATAGATAGAGTCGATAGCCAGAGTCTTTTTCCCAAGGCAGAAATTGTTAACACAAGGGGTCATAGTTTTAAGCTGTTTGGTGGAAAGGAGAGAGGGGATGTCAGAGGCGGGTTCCTTATGCAGAGAGCTGTGAGAGCATGGAATCCGTTGCCAGCTGTAGTTGTGGAAGCAGGTCAGTGGGGATATTTAAGAGGCTGCTGGACGTGCATATGGTCACAGAAATTTGAAAGTTCATTCATTCGGTTTACCTTACATGAGGATCAGTGGTCGGCACAACATCTTGGGCTGAATGGCCTGTTCTGTGCTGGACTGTTCTATGTTCTATGTTCTGTGAAGTGTATCTGTACCTTGCGACCATCTGCACCGTGTACTGACAGATAGTGCTGCCTCAATACCTTAGAAACCATCCCCTCAGTAAGTTTATTCCCAAAGCGCCTCGACAGAACATTCATGCCCTCAACATCTCAGAAAGCAAACCTGTTGTCCCCTTGGACTGTGGTCATCCCCAAACCTGTTCTCACTGTGGTGAGCCACAGCCTCCCCCAAGATTGGAGCCCAGGGCCCAGAACATTATTTCGGTCTCTGGATTGATCATAGATTCTCTAAGATGTGGAAGCAGGCCATTCGGCCTATCAGGTTCACACTGTCCCTCGGCAGAGCATCCTATCCCCCCCAGCCCCCCCCACCCCCAATCCCTGTATCCCATCATTCCCTCTGGCTAATCCACCTAGCCTGCACATCTTTGGACAGTGGGCCGGAACTGAAGCACCCGGAGGATGACACGGGGAGAATGTGCCAACTCCACACAGACAGTCGCCCGAGGCTGGAATCGAACCCGGGTGGGGTGAGGCAACACTGAGCCCCCCTGACAATCCCACCATCTCCTCCCCATCGATGACCGTTTGATGTGTATACCTGGGGAGTATCTAACTTGTCTAGTGTTTATTTAAGAACCAATAGGGACAAGGGCAATGCCTCCACCAGCTCAAGATGCTTGATCCTCCTCGAAAAAATATTCATATCAATTTCAAAAACAGACTTTATTCACAAAGAAACTTTATGTACAAACACAGTCACTAAAGTTCGGTTCTGTACAGTGTTTACAACAAGTCTTTGCCATGACATATACACTCCCCTTGGCTGATTAACTGAAATGTTAGCTCTGAGCTGTTCCTTCTGAATTAACATCACAAAGTTACATTGATAAGGATCTTTGTGAAGTGCCTGTGTTCTGTATCTGTTCTCCCATGTACCCCGCCCTCCGAATACAACACCTTACAAAGCTTTAAACCTGTTTGTCAACTTTCAGCAGAAGCAGCCTCAGGGCATTGAGCACAGACTGAATTACTCAGTGACGCTTGGATCAGCTCAGATCAAATTCTCAAGCAAACAGATGGCTGGGGATATTCAGCAGCAATGGTGAGGAGAGAGAGGAACAATTCACATTTCAAGTGACCCTTCCTCAAAACGGTCTGTTCTGAAGGAGCTTTCCCGCAGAAATCACTGGATTGAAAGGTGAACTCTGTCTGTCTCTTTCTCCCTCTCCCATCAGAGATGCTGCTGGACATGCTTAGCTTCTTCAGCAATCTCTGTATTGATGTTTCAGGTCTCCAGTGCGTCCGTACAGATTGGTTTTAGGGTTGAATTCTCCAGCTTGCTCTGTTAAAGGGATTGAACCCCTCTGCTACAAAGGGGAGACAGTTACCTCTCTCTGTCCCCCCACTCTCTGTCCCCACTCTCTCTCTGTCCCCCCTCTCTCTGTTCCCCCTCTCGCTGTCTCCCCCTCTCTGTGCCCCCCTCTCTCTGTCCCCACTCTCTCTCTGTCCCCACTCTCTCTCTGTCCCCCCACTCTCTGTCCCACCTCTCTCTGTCCCCCTCTCTCTGTTCCCCCTCTCTCTGTTCCCCCTCTCGCTGTCTCCCCTCTCTCTATCTCCCCCTCTCTGTGCCCCCCTCTCTCTATCCACCCTCTCTCTGTCAACCTCTCTCTGTCCCCCTCTCTCTGCTCCCCTGTCTCTGCCCCCTTCTCTCTGTTCGCCCCTCTCTGTCCTCTCTTTCTCTCCCCCTTCTTTCTCTGGCCCCTTCTCTGTCCCATTCTCTCTCGGACCACCATCTCTCTGTCCCCCCTCTCTCTGTCACCACTCTCTCTGTCCCCCCTCTCTCTGTCCCCACTCTCTCTGATCCCCCTCTCTCTGTCCCCCCCTCTCTGTCCCCACTCTCTCTGATCCCCCTCTCTCTGTCCCTCTCTATATGACTCTTTTTCTCTGTCCCTTTCACTCTGCCCCCTCTCTTTGTCCCCCTCTTTCTGACACCTTCTCTCTGTCCCCTTCACTCTGTCCCCTACTCTCTGTCACCCCTCTCTCTCCCTGCTCTCTCTGTACCCGCTCTATGTTCCTCCTCCTCTCTCTACCCCCTCTCCGTGCCCCTTTTCTCTACCCCCTCTCTCTATCCCCACTCTCCCTGAATCCCTCTCTCTGACCCCTTTAACCCCGTCTCTCTGACCCGCTGTCTCTGTTCCCCCTCTCTGTGTCCCCTCTCCAGCCTCCGCTCGCTCTGTCGCGCACTTTCTGGGGCCAATCTCTCTGTTCCCCTCTTACTGTCCCCCTCCTACTGTCGCCCTCTCTCTGTCCCCCTCTCTCTGTCACCCCTCTCTCTGTCACCCCTCTCTCTGTCCCTCTCTCTCTGTTACCGCTCTCTCTGTCCCCTCTCTCTGTCACCCCTCTCTCTGTCCCCCTCTCTCTGTCACCCCTCTCTCTGTCCCTCTCTCTCTGTTACCGCTCTCTCTGTCCCCTCTCTCTGTCCCCTTCTCTCTGTCCCCCTCTCTCTCTGTCACCCCTCTCTCTGTCCCCCTCTCTCTGTCCGCCCTCTCTCCCTGTCCCCCCATTTCTGTCCCCCTCTCTCTGTCCCCCTCTCTCTGTCCGCCCTCTCTCCCTGTCCCCCTCTCTCTGTCCCCCTCACTCTGTCCCTCTCTCTGTACCCCCTCCTGTCCACCCTCTCTCCCTAAACCCATCTCTCTGACCCCCTCTCTCTGTTCCCCTTCTCTGTGCCTCCCTTCTATCTCCCGCTCGCTCTGTCCACCTCTGTCTGTCCCCACTCTCTCTGTTCCCCTTTTACTGTCACCCTCTCTCTATCCCCCTCTCTCTGTTCCCCTCTCTCTGTCTGCCCTCTCTCTGTCCCCCCACTCGGTCCTCCCTCTGTCCTCCTCTCTCTGTCCGCCCTGTCCCTCCCTCTGTCTCCTCTCTCTGACCCCACGCTCTGTTCCCCCCTCTCTGTTTCCCACTCTCTCTGTCCCCCCCTGTCTCTGTCCCCCCTCTCTCTGTCCCACCCTCTCTGTAAATCCTCTCTTTGACCCCCTCACTGTTCCCTTCTCTCTATGCCCCCTCTGTCTGCCCTCTCTCTGTACCCCCTCGCTCTGTCTCCCTGATCTCTGCCCCCCTTCTCTCTGTCCGCCTTCCTCTTTGTTCCACCTCTCTCTGTTCCTCCCTCTCACTGTCCCCCCTCCCTGAACCCGTCTCACTGCCCCTCTATGACCCATCTCTCAGTCCCCTGTCTATCTGTCTCCCATCTCTGTCTCCCACGCTGTCCCCCTCTCTCTGTCCCCCTCTCTCTGTGCCCCTCTCTCTGTGCCCCTCTCTCTGGTCCCCCTCTCTCTGTCCTCTTCTTACTGTCCCTCTCTCTCTATCCCCATTCTCTTTGCCCCCCTCTTACTGTCCCCCTCTCTGTGCCTTCCTCTCTCTGCCCCCTCTCTCTGTCCCCCCTCTCTGTCCTCCCTCTCTTTGTCCCCCCTCACTGTTCCCTTCTCACTGTCCCCCCTCTGTCTGCACTCTCTCTGTGCCCCCTCGCTCTGTCTCCCTGATCTCTGTCCCCGCTTCACTCTGTCCCCCTTCCTCTTTGTTCTCCCTCTCTCTGTTCCCCCCTCTCTCTGACTCCCCTCTCTCTGTCCCCACTCTCTCTGGCCCCCTCTCTGTGCCACCTTTCTATCACCCGCTTGCTCTGTCCACCTCTGTCTGTCCCCCCACTCTCTATCCCCCCTCTCTCTGTCCTCCTCTTACTGTCCCTATCTCTCTATCCCCACTCTCTCTGTCCCCCTTTTACAGTCCCCCTCTCTCTGTCCCACCGCTCTCTGTCCCCCCCCTCTGTCCGCCCCCTCCCACCTCTGTCTCCTCTCTCTGACCTCTCTCTCTGTTCCACCCTCTCTGTCACCCTCTCTCTGTCCTCCCTCTCTGTCCCACCCTCTCTGTTCCCCCCTCTCTGTTCCCCCCCTCTTTGTCCCCACCCTCACTGTCCCCTTCTCTCTGTCCCCCCTCTGTCTGCCCTCTCTCTGTGCCCCCTCGCTCTGTCTCCCTGATCTCTGTCCCCCTTCTCTCTGCCCCTTCCTCTTTGTTCCCCCTCTCTCTGTCCCCCTCTCTCTGCCCCCCTCTCTCTGTGTCCCCTCTCTCTGTCGCCTCTCTCTCTGTCCCCTCTTTCTCTGTCCCCTTCTCTCTGTCCCATTCTCTCCTTTCCCCTCTCCCTGTACCCTTCTCTCTGTCCCCTTCTCTCTCTGCCCCCCCTCTCACTGTCCCCCCTCTCTCTGTCCCCACTCTCTCTGTGTCCCCTCTCTCTGTGTCCCCTCTCTCTGTCCCACCTCACGTTGTCTCCCTCTCTCTCTGTCACCCCTCTCTCTTTCCCCCTCTGTGTCCCCTTCTCTCTGTCCTGCCCCTCTGTCCCCTTCTCACTGTCTCCCCTCTCTGTCTCGGGGGACAGAGAGAGGTGGTAAGGAGAGTGGGGGGTCAGAGGGGGGTACAGAGAGAAAGGGACATATAGAGAGGGACAGAGAGACGGGAATAGAGAGGGGGGAGAAAGAGAGAGGGGTCAGAGAGAGGGGACAGAGAGAGGGGGACAGAGAGAGGGGGGACAGTAAGAGGGGAACGCAGGGAGGGGTTCAGGGAGAGTGGGTACAGAGAGAGGGAGGTAGAGAGAGTGGGCACAGAGTGGTGTGTCCAGAGAGGATGGGGGAAAAGAGAATGGGTACAGAGAGAGTCCCAGAGGGAGGACAGTGAGAGGTGGGTGACTGAGAGTGGGCGACAGAGAGAGAGGGACAGTTGAGGGGGTCAGAGAGTGGGGGACAGAGAGAGAGAGGCGAGAGACAGAGGGGGAACAGTGAGAGGCATACAGAGAGAGCGGAAACAGAGAGAAGGGAACAGAGAGAGAGGGACAGAGTCAGGGGGACAGACAGTGGGACAGAGAGAGGGGTGACAGAGGGAGGGGTGACAGAGGGAGGGGTGACAGAGAGCGGGGCAGAGGGAGAGGTGGGGGTCAGAGAGCGGGGACAGTGTGGGGGATGGGGGAGACAGATGGGGGAATGGGGGCACGGGGGGAACAGAGAGTGGTTAAGAGTGATGGAAAACAGAGAGCGGGTGTCACGGGGGTATATAGAGGGAGGTACAGAGACACGGGAGACAGAGGGCGGTCGGAGAGAGAGAGGGGGCGGATGGGGGTCAGAGGGGAGGTACAGAGAGAGGGGGGATAATGGTTGGGGGCAGAGAGAGGGGGAAAGGGAGAGGGTTGGATAGAGAGAGTGGGGACCGAGAGAGGGGGACAGAGAAAGAGGCCGCCTCTCCCTGAACCCCTCTCTCTGCCCTCCTACGACCCCTCTCTCGGTCCCCCATCTCTCTGTCTCCCAGCTCTGTCTCCCATCTCTGTCCCCATCTCTCTGTGCCCCCTCGCTCTGCCACTCCTCTCTCTGTCCCCTTTCTCTGTCCCCTTTCTCTGACCCTCTTTCTCTGTCCCCTCTCTCTCTGTTCCCCCTCTCTCTGTCCCACCTCTCTCTGTCCCCCTCTCTCAGTTTCCCCTCTCTCTGTCTCCCCCTCTCTCTATCTCCCCCTCTTTGTGTCCCACTCTCTCTATCCACCCTCTCTCTGTCGCCCTCTCTCTGTCCCCCTCTCTCTGTCACCCCTCTCTCTGTCCCCCCTCTCTCTCCCTCTCTCTGTCACCCTCTCTCTGTCCCACCTTCTCTGTCTCCCTCTCTCTGTCCCCCTCTCTCTCTGTCACCCCTCTCACTGTCTCCACTCTCTCTGTCACCCTTCTCTCTGTCCCCCTCTCTCTGTCACCTCTCTCTGTCCCCACTCTCTCTGTCCCCCTCTCTCTGTCACCGCTCTGTCTGTCACCCCTCTCTCTGTCACCCTCTCTCTGTCCCCACTCTCTCTGTCCCCCTCTCTCTGTCACCGCTCTGTCTGTCACCCCTCTCTCTGTCACCCCTCTCACTGTCCCCACTCTCTCTGTCACCCCTCTCTCTGTCCCCCTCTCTCTCTGTCACCCTCTCTCTGTCACCCCTCTCACTGTCCCCCTCTCTCTCTGTCACCCTCTCTCTGTCATCCCTCTCTGTCTCCCTCTCTTTTTCACCCTCTCTCTGTCACCCCTCTCTCTGTCCACCCTCTCTCTCTTCCCCCTCTCTCTGTTCCCCCTCTCTCTGTCCCTCTCTCTGTCCCCCCTCACTCTCCGCACTCTGTCCTCCTCTCTCTGTCCCACTTCTGACACCTGTCTCTCTTTCCCCTCTCTGTCTGCCCCTTCTCTCTGTCCCCCTCTCTCTGTCCCCCCTCTCTGTCGCCCTCTCTGTCACACTCTGTCTGTCCCCACCTCTCTCTGTCCCCCCTCTCTCTGTCCCCCTCTCTCTGTCCGCCCTCTCTCTATCCCACCCTCTATGACCCCCTCTATGCCCCCCTCTATGTCCTCCCTCTCTATGTCCCCCTCTCTTTGTCCCCCTCTCTGTCGCCCTCTCTGTTCCCCATCTCTCTGTCCCTCTCTCTCTATCCCTCTCTCTGTCCCCCCTCACTCTCTTCACTCTGTCTTCCTCTCTCTGTCCCACTTCTGACACCTGTCTCTGTCCCCTCTCTGTCTGTCCCTTCTCTCTGTCCCCCTTTCTCTGTCCCCCCCTCTGTCACCCTTTCGGTCACCCTCTGTCTGTCCCCACCTCTCTCTGTCCCCACCTCTCTCCGTCCGCCCTCACTCTGTCCCCCTCTCTCTCTGTCCGCCCTCTCTCTGTCCCACACTCTATGCCCCCCTCCTCTTTACCCCCCTCTCTATGTCCCCCTCTCTCGGTCCCCCCTCTCTCTGCCCCCTCTCTCCGTCTCCCTGCTGTCCGTTCCCCCTCTCTCTGTCCCCACTGGGCCCCCATTACCCCCTCTATCTCCCACGTCCCACCCTCTCTGCCCCCCTCTCTGTACCCCCCATCTGTCCCCCAGTCTCTGTCGCCCCTCTCTCTATCCCTCTCTCTCTGTCCCCATTCTCTCTGTTGCCGCTCTCTATGTACCCCTCTCTCTGTCTCTCTCCTCTCTTTCTGACCTCCTCTCTCTGTCCCTCTCTCTCTGTCCCCCTCTCTCTGTCCCCCCTCGCTCTGACCCCCTCTCTGTCTCCTTCTCTCTGTCGCACCTTCTCAGACCCCTTCTCTCTGTCCCCACTTCTGTCCCCTTCTCTCTTCCCCTGCTCTCTGTCCCACCCCATCTCTGTGCCTCGGGTTCTCTGTCCCCCTCTCTCTGCACCCCCTCTCTCTGTCCGCCCTCTCTCTCTGTCCCCACTCTCTCTGCCCACCCCTCTCCCTTTCCCCCTCTCTCTGCCCCCTCTCTCCGTCTCCCCGCTGTCCGTTCCCCCTCTCTCTGTCCCCTCTGTGCCCCCATTACCCCCTCTATCTACCCCTGTCCCACCCTCTCTGCGCCGCCCTCTCTGTACCCCCATCTGTCCCCCAGTCTCTGTCGCCCCTCTCTCTATCCCTCTCTCTCTCTCTGTCCCCATTCTCTCTGTCCCCCTCTCTGTCTCCTCTCTCTGTCGCACCTTCTCAGACCCCTTCTCTCTGTCCCCACTTCTGTCCCCTTCTCTCTGTCGCACCTCCTCTCTGTCCCACCCCCTCTCTGTCCCACCCCCTCTCCGTGCCTCGGGTTCTCCGTCCCCCTCTCTCTGTCCCTCTCTCTCTGCACCCCCTCTCTCTGTCCGCCCTCTCTCTCTGTCCGCCCTCTCTCTCTGTCCCTCTCTCTGTTCCCTCTCTCTGTCCCCCTCTCTCTGTACCCAACCCTCTGTCCTCCCCCGTCTCTGACCCCTCTTTCTCTGTCCCCTCTTTCTCTGTCCCCTTCTCTCTCTGTCCCCTCTTTGTCCTCACCATCTCTCTGTCCCTCCTGTTTCTGTCACCCCTCCCTCCCCCTATCTCTACACCCCCTCTCTCTATCCCCCTCTCTCTCCCCCTCTCTCTGATCCGCTCTATCTGTCCCCCCTCTCTCTCTCCCCCCCGCTCTCTCTCTCCATCTCTCTGTCCCCCGTCTCTGTCCTCTCTCTGTGTCCCCCACTCTCTGTCCCTCTCTCTCTCCCCCCTCTCTGTCCCCTCTCTCTGTTCCCTCTCTCTATCCACCTCTCTCTATCCCCTCTCGCTGTCCCTCTTCTCTCTCTGTCCCCCTCTCTCTGTCCACTTTGTCTCCCGCTCTCTCTGTCCCTCTCTCTGTCCCCCTCTCTGTCCCCCCTCTCTCTAATCCCCTGTCTCTGTCCCCCTCTATGTTTCCCCTTTCTTTCCCCACTCTCTCTATCCACAGCCCTCCCTTTCCCCCCTCTCTGCCCCCTCCCTCTGTCCCCCTCTCTCTTTCCCCCTCTCTCTCTGTTCCCTCTATCCGTCCCCACCCCTGCGTATCCCTTCTCGCTGATCGACCTCTCTCTGTCATCCATGTCTCTATACTCCCATCTATGGCACCCCGTGACCCCCGCTCTCAGTTTTCCCTCTCTCCTAACACTCTCTGTACCACTGTGCCCCTGTTCCACCCTCTGTCTCCCCTGTCCCCCTTCTCTGCCACCCTCTCTCTGCCCCCCACTTTCTGTCACCCCTCTCTCTGTCCCACTCTCTCTGTCCTGCAGTCTCTGTCCCTCTCTCTCTGTCCCCCTCTCCCTGTCACCCCTCTCTCTGTCCCCCTCACTCTGTCACACCATCTCTGTCCCCCTCTCCCTGTCACCCCTCTCTCTGTCCCCCGTCTCTCTGTCCCCCCTCTCTCTGTCTCCACTCTCTCTGTGCCCCCTCTCTCTGTCTCTCTCTCTCTGTCCCCCTCACTCTGTCCCCGCTTTCTCTGTCCCACCCTCTATGTTCCCTTCGCTCTGTCACCACTTCTGTCTCATTCTCTCTTTGCCCCCTTCGCTGTCCCACCCCGTCTCTGTGCCTCGGCTTCTCTGCCCCCCACCTCTGTCCTCCCTCTCTCTGTACCCTTCTCTCTGTCCCCCTCTCTCTGTCACCTCTCTCTCTGCCCCTCTCTCTCACACCCCTCTCTCTGTCCCCTCCTTTCTGTTCCCCTCTCTCTTTCCCCCTCTGTCTGTCCCCCAAGTCTGTCCCCACTCTCTCTGTCCCTGACTCTCTCTGTCCCCCTCCTCTCTGTCCCCCACTCTCTGTCCCTGCCTGTCTCTGTCCCCACCTCTCTGTTTCCCTCTCTCTGTCCCTCTCCCTGTCTCCCTCTCTCTGTCCCCTCTCTCTGTTCCCTTCTCACTGTTCCCCGCTCTCTGTTCCCTTTTCTCTGTCCCCCTCATTCTGTCTCCCTCTCTCTGTCTGCCCATTTTGTGCCCAACTCTGCCTCCTCAGTCTGCACCCTGCTCTGTCCCTCTCTCTGTCCTACCTCTCTGTCCTCCCTCTGTCTGTCACGCTCTATTTCCCAAATCTCTCTGCCCCCTCTCTCTTACCCCCCTCACTCTGTCCTCTTCTTTCTGTTCCCCTCTCTCTGTCCCCCAAGTTTATCCCTACTCTCTCTGTCACCCCTCTCTTTGTTCCCCCCTCTCTGTCCCACCTCTCTCTGTCCCCACTCTCTCTGTCACCCCTCTCTCTGTCCCCACTCTCTGTCCTCCACTCTCTGTCCCATCTCTGTGTTCCCCTCTCTCTGTTCCCTCTCTCTGTCCCCCTCTGTCTGTTCCCCTCTCTCTGTCCTCCTTTCTCTGTTCGCCTCACTCTGTTCCCCCTCTCTATGTCCCTCTCTGTCTGTCCCCCCTCTGAGTCCTCCACTCTGCCCCCTCAGTCTGCCCCCTCTCTGTTCCTCTCTCTGTCCTACCTCTCTCTGTGCCCCTCTCTCTCTGTGTGCGCCTCTCTCTCTCTGGCCCAATCTGTCTCTGACCCCATCTCTCTGTACCCCCTCTCTGTCTCCCTCTCTCTCTGCCCCTCTCTCTCTCTGCCCCCTTTATCTCCCCCCTGTGTCCCACACTCTCTGTTTTCCCTCTCTATTCACTCCTCTCTGTCCGCCCTCTCTATCACCCTCTCTCTCTGTCCCCACTCTCTCTGCCCCTCTCTCTTACCCCCCTCTCTCTGTCCCTTCCTTTCTGTTCCCCTCTCTCTTTCCCCCACTGTCTGTCCCCCATGTTTGTCCCCACTCTCTCTGTCACTCCTCTCCCTGTCCCCCTCTCTCTGTCCCCTCTCTCTGTCCCCCTCTCTCTGTCCCCTCTCTCTGTCCCCTTATCTCTGTTCCTCTCTCTCTGTCCCCCTCTCTTTTCCCCCATTTGTACCCAACTCTGTCCCCTCATTCTGCACCCTGCTCTGTCCCTCTCTCTGTCCTCCCTCTGTCTGTTCCCCATTCTCTGTCCCCCTCTCTCTGTCCCAAATATCTCTGCCCC